>NC_053028.1:166913213-167169128 GCF_003073215.2 Triticum urartu | reverse complement strand
AAGCTTCATGAGCAAGTAGTAGAACTGGAGGGAACGGCTAGAGCATTTCTTTTATGTACTATCAAGATATTAGTCCTTAATACTCTGTCTTGCTGGCCATGTACTAAAAATGGTGCTACCATGTCTCATCAAGATATGTATGCTTGTGATATGCTCAATCTGCGAAGGTCCAGTCAGATGTTTTGTTATGCTTCAAATGGTGGCTGAATTTGTGCCATAAGCCGTCCTTGAACAAAATGAATGGAGAGGGAGATGAAATACTTGAGGTGGTTGCTGCAAAAGTTCTATTTTATAACTAATTGCTAGTAGGTTTTTTTCGTAAAATGTACATTAAGTGGCTGAGATTCTTCCACCAGAATCTATGCCATCCACCTACGATCCAATGGCTCATGGTTGTTTTTCTATTTTTGCATTGGTGGCCCTTCTTCTGTTGTAGTCGTTCCCTTTTTTTATGCATGTCATGATGAAGTGGCATGCTTGCATGTTGAGAGACACATGGTAGTGGGGTGGGCCTTTTCTCATGCATGTTAAGGAATGATATGACATACTTGCATGTTAAGAGAAATAGATAATGGGGACTAGCTATTTAGATATAGAAGATTTGATAAATAAAACCAGCTAGATCGCATGCATATGTTTTGATTGAGTGAACTGAAGCATGCAACATGCAGCGTCTTCGACACGGAATTGACTGAGGGGCTGTGCTAAGTCGTCCGTCCCCCGACGGTGAGGAAAAAACCGGTTGTTTTCGTGACAAAATCTCACCTCTCTAGTAGAAATAAATCGTTGCAACAAATCTTGACTATGTATTTTCAGAAGTGTTACAAAAAATATAAAATAAGTAGTAATGTAACAAATCGGTGGTTATGCAACAATCTTTCACAACATTTTTTTCATGAAGGTATTATAACCATGCAAAAATAGTTTTGTAACAATTTTTAAAAAAATACCTGCAAAAAAACAATTTGTAAAAAAGTAATCTCTATCTCTACTACTTTTTTTACTTAAGAAGAATGTAATGTCCCATGTTTACTTTTTTTTTGCACCACCTCGTTTTTCAAATTTCCCCGTATGATAATCAAATCATCATAATTTACTTACCTTGTGAGCCAATTCCAGTTTAATTTACTTATCAAAATTCTCATCAAAATATAAGAAAAATCATGGGCAGAATTTGATAAACATATATTTGCACATCACATTAATATGAACAGGTAAATCACAAGCTAACATACTAAAAAAATTTATATTCCATTGCAATGCACAAGCATTATCCTAGTTTTTTTACGTGCAGGCATTGTCCTAGTTTTTAACACCATATATTTTGCGCAAAAAAAAAGAGTTAACACCATATATGTGGAACGGTGGTTAAGAAAACTAGATGATTCCCCGCGCGTTGCTACAGGAAATATTGCCCTAAATTATTGTTTTACTCGGTAAAATAACTCAAAAAAGGTTAAGCAAAATTATGAATATACGATTCTGCTTTGACAACAATACTTTAGAATGATACATGATGCGCAATGCATGCGAAATATGAGTTGCATTGAGTGCATAATAGCATTGCCATTGCCTCACAAACACAAATGTCATGAAAAATCATATCCATGAATAGTATTGTTTGCAGACATTGATCGATTATTTTGGGGATCTTGGGTGTACCTAGATAGCCGTTACACCTGTATCTTTGTTAAATCTGAGTAAAGTCGTGACACCATGGACCTCTCCAAGTGTGACTAAGAAAATAAAATAAGCAAAGTAGCACTGGAATGTTCAGTAAAGTTAAATCCTTTTCTCAAGAGACCAAAATGATCATAATTTAAGGAATACTATTCTCAGTTTCATTGATCTGCAGTGGACCATACGAATGATGAAACTCCAGGATAATCTATTTATGCATCAACAGTACATGATATTTATCCGAATCTACATGGAATACTTGCACAAAGGGAAGTATAGAGGAATTGTAATAAAATTACATCAAAGAAAGGATGCGAGCTACCATGATTAGCGGTAAACATACATTTGCATATACCTTAACATTGTTGCGTGTGCAGGAAGTAGACTTCGGTAAGAAAAGGAAAAATAGAAAAAAAGTTATGAGTTAGACTGGGCCAAGTAGCACATCTCTTCGAAATTTCTTGAATTAAAAACATTTTCCACCTAGCATGCAATGCTTATGATCTATCCAACAGAAGCATGACAGAAGACAACGACTTCAGTGCACCATTCACGAAAGAAGACGGTAACTTCAGTACCTTTCAGGAAAGAAGCGAGAGAGTTTAGTGTGTAGTGTGTATGCATCAAGATCTTTAGCAAAAATAGATTGACAAAAGTAAGAGGCAACTTATAGATGGTGCCACACCGGATGGCACATCATAGCTAAAAACCAATGGTAATAGCTTGTTTCTCATTAATGTAAGATAGAGAACAATGAAGTATAGAAATACATTTATAAAAAATAAAGGTAAGTTTACTAAGTAGGAATAATCACCTTTCTGGCCTCTTATTATGAACTGTAAGTGTGCACATCATACCGAATCAAACTATACGACATGATGTGTATACAGATTATTTAGTCACGTTTTTTTTGCCATAACAATATAAAGTATACAGAATTAATTACTCGATTCTTGGTACTTCCTCTATGTTAATCTGGGATTTTTTGTACCATCATTGTCGCTTCCCTATGTATATCCTCTGAAATAACATTCAAGGGATAACACGTCGAAATCATGCTAATCCAATTATCTGTTCTATAGGTCATCATTGTAATGAACAGAGAATTAAGCCAACTTCTTCCGAAAAACAACTAACATGATAACTCACCTTATCATATGCAGAAGCTCATGATTCCACAACAATCCACAAATTCAGGATGACATCTTGCAGTGACGCTGTAGAAAACCAAAACTTGATGTATTTTACTCGCTTTTTCTTCGGGCTGCATCAAGGTAACAATTGAAGATGGGAAAGGGAGTGAGGGCGGAAGAGCTTGATTGCTGAAGGGGTTGGCGAGACTCCTCGTCATCAAATCAGGTTGTGGCAGGGGCAGTCGTACCTGTTCGTCGTCGAATCCGCGGTGGTGGAGAGAGTTGAAGGTGTCGCATGGAGTTGAAGATGGGAAAGGGAGCGAGTATGGCGGAGCTCTGCCGCAGGAGAGGCTGGCGCAGCTTCTCACCACTGAATCCAACATCTGCTCGGGTCATCGCAGCTCCTCACCGCTGAATTCGGTAGTAGCGTCGTTGTAGACAATCAAGAGATGAGATTGTTGCATGGATTCGTAGAAGGCCAAAATATGGCTTGGGGTGTGGATGCCGATGGGCCACGGGAGAGAAATATAATGTGGAAGGGAAGAGCAAACGAATCACCAAGGAAGAGCAAAGGAATCGCCAGAGAAGATGATACGTGCGTGCCTGGGGCTCTTTTATTTTGCTCCAATTAAGATGTGCCGTGAATAGGAAACGTTGGCTTGCTTTGGGGGTGACCATGTACTACGAAAAATATCCAACAAATTGTTGATTTTTTTTGACATGGCTGATTTGCTGAGGTGGAAGATTTGCTGATGTGGACATCTTGCATGTAATAGGTTAGTGGGATGAATTATTTAGATATTATAGATAACCTAGATTTACAACACATCTGGACCGTCCGATCCAGATCTTGAGGCACTTATTGTACTCAACCCCTCGTATATAGGAACCCACAAAACGAGTACCGAACCCGTACAATTCCGTTCCCCTCTCACCCCGACCTGACCCACCCACCCCTCGCCGGCCCACCGCCACAGGTCGCCGCAATGGCGTACAACCCTTCGCACGCGCGCCTCTCGCCGCCAGCTCCCGCGGCCCCTCGCCCCAGGAAGCGCGGACGCTCTCCCTCTGCTCCCGGCGCGGCGGTGTGGCGCGCGTCCGCATACGTCGCTCCTTTCGACCACCGCCGCCGCTGGCAGGACCCCGCAGGCGCGTCTGGCCGCGTCTGGCAGGGGTACCACGCGCCACATGCTCCGGTGCCCTACCGGCGGTGGGTCTTCGCAGACGAGGCATCGACCTCAGGCTCAGGTATCCTGTTAGCTGCACATAGCTGTCGAGGAGATTGGTTACCTTTGCTCACCACTTGTTTGTGTATAGGTCTGATAAAATTGACCCTTTGCATTAGGTATAGTATAAGGAGCTAGTTCAACTAATTAGTTAGTGGAAGTAATTTTCCAAAGGAAAAAAGGTCGGTGAAAGTCAAAAGCTTCTACCCAGCTAGTGCAATCTCCCACAAAGTCATGATCTTCGTGTGTCCTTCCGTTACAAAGTTGTATCAGTTTGGCTTGTTGGCTTGGAAGTGTGTTGCTTATTACAAAGTTATATCATATTGGGTGCAATTGTGTTGCTGAGATGTAGGCATTCGTGCACTATTAGTTTTGTACTGATAATTTCTGTCTTTCTTTTGGTAGATGCATGCACAATCATGTCATACAACATCTTGGCGGATAACAATGCACGGAACCATCCTGACCTTTACTTGGACGTCCCTTGGGATGCTTTGAGGTGGGATTCGAGGAGAAGGCTTATTATCCATGAAATTAGGCACTGGGACTCTGATTTAGTGTGTCTTCAGGCAAGAACTCAACCTGCATATTGGCGATGTCATCCTTCCACTGTACTCTGTAACACTTCGTGTTTGGAAAATAGGAGGTGGATAGATTCCGGGAAATTGCTGCAGAAATGAAGAACAGAGGCTATGAATGTAGCTTTAAGGTATAGCACTGTAACATTTCTCTTTCGAATTTCTGCCTTTCAAATCCTAAGCTGAGTCCCATGCCATCCTCAGGGGCGTACTGGGGATGCTAAAGATGGATGTGCTACCTTTTGGAAGTCAGAACGGTATGATTAATGCTACTCCTTCTCCGCTTGTTATCTTTATTGATTGGAACAAAGCAGCAATTTCATCCTTATCTTTGTTTGAATTGTAGGTTACGTCTGCTTGAGGAAGATAGTATTGACTTTAGTGAATTCAATCTACGAAATAATGTTGCTCAAGTATTAGTTTTTGAGGTACTTAGATTTACATCAAAGCACTAGTTGGTTCAGTTCATTAACTAAAGTAAGGATTAATTTCTCATTCATCCTGGTAAGAGTTAGCAGATAATCATAATCGTTTGGCTTCTTCTGCTAGTAATGTTTTTCCCTATTTGATATGGGCCCGAGACCCAAATAATGGGTAGAATTAGCAGGAAATAGAAAAGGAGGGGAGACTGGATATCTTTTTTTCTGTGATAGTTCTATCTTTTCTTTGCGAGTCGAATAGCTCTATCTGGAAACATGCACCATGTATTATTACAATTTTAGCATTGCCTTGTGACTTCCTTTACATTGTGTAAATGAACCAAATGATGTACTACAATCGTGCATTTTCTAAATAGCTTCCCAGCGACCATCTTTTGTATATTTTTTCTTCTTATTCAGGTCTCTGCTAAGTAACCAATATTTTATTGTTGGCAGAAAAATGGTTGTATTAATTTTTTCTGTTACATGTTTCCTTTTCAGCTTAACGGAACCCAAAAATTTGTACTCGGGAATATTCATGTTTTGTTTAATCCAAAGCGTGGAGATGTAAAAATGGGACAGGTATGTCAGTTTAGTTAAAATCAGCATCATTTGTTTCCTGCGTATCTAATATCATTGTGTGGTCGTGTCTCAAGATGGTCTGCATAATCCTCATTAGCTGATATGAATGTAATGCACAGTTTGAAATGACTATTGACCACTTAAAATTTGGCAGCTATCTATTTACTCCTTCCAACTTTACCCAAATTGTTGTTTACTCCTGATTCCCCTTCTTCCAGATCCGCATGCTACTGGAGAGGGCAAATGCTCTTGCTGGAAAATGGGATGGAATTCCTATTGTACTTGCTGGTGATTTTAACAGCACACCTGAAGTATGTTTTAGTTGCTTCCTTGCATATATGTGCCTTAAGATTCTCACATAAAGATAATTACTTGTAACAAGTGTTTGGTTTCTGGAACTGAGATGACGTTTTACTGCTCATGAGTGATAGTGCTTTAGATTGGCTGCGGGTCTAGGATGGTACAATTAGAGTAATAAGTTGTGAATAGGTTTTTAAATATTTTTTTACTGAAATGTGGTATCTCATAATTTAGAGCTGACATTTTTCTTTCATCGGTTCTAACTTTTCTTTTTTCTTTTCCTTGGACCAGAGTGCCATCTACAAGTTCTTGTCGACAATGAAGGTGAAATATTGCGTTAGATATTTCTTGCATATCCCCAAAGTTATAGTGGACTCTGGTTATTATAGAATTGATTGACAATGCATACAATGTGCTCTTTTTTGTGTCACCAGCTGAACGTTTCTTTGCATGATAGAAGGCAGTTGTCTGGACTGGATAGCTCTGAATTTGGTTTGTATTGTAGGTCAGAATCTTTTCTTGTCAGATCTTAGTTGACCTAGCACATTTCTTCCTTTTAAGATTTGTATGTACCTTCCTTGTAGTTTACTGAACTATGGATGGAGTGACGAAGAAGTGAGAAATGCGACAGGGTCCTCAAATGTCATGGTCGCTAGCCATCCGTTGAAGCTCTCTAGCTCTTATGCCATGTTAAAGGTAGTATTTACTTTCATTGGAAAGTGAAGCACTCTCTTTGACTATTCGACATATAGTTGAAATGAAGTGCCGATTTATTTTAGGGAAATTCGAGCAATAGGGGTTATCATGGTGAACCTCTAGCAACGTCATATCACAAGAAGTTTCTTGGGACTGTTGATTATTTGTGGTATGCTTCTAATCGTGCCTGTATCTTATTCTACACATGTACAATGTGGCTGAGTCTCTTTGTTGAAGGTATACTCCTGGGCTTGAATGCTCCAGAGTTTTGGACACCCTACCTGTGGATGCTTTGAGGAGAACGAGGGGTCTTCCAACCAGGGTACTTCCTCATTTAGTACATCATACTAATTAGAAAAATCTTTCTGTGAAAAAGGACATGGTTTAAACTTTGGGTCGTGTCATGATTCGAGTTTTGGCTGTAAATTTTCTGTTATGCACAATGTTCATATTTAACTGCTAACAACGATGTCATGTTGAAAATTTATCAGGAGATGGGCAGTGATCATCTGCCCATTGTTGCTGAATTCATCTTCTCGGAACAGATCAGAGATGCATCTGAGCAAGAAGATGAATCCGACCAAGACGAATCTGCACGAGAAGCAAGCACATCAAAACACATATATTTCTCAGACAGTGACAGTTAGGCTGATACAAGTTAGTTATTCAATTGGTAGGAAAGGTTTAGGATAACTGACTCGGAGGGCACAGCGCACAGCACATCAGAGTATGTGCGGCGGTGACCATGCCAGTCAGGATTCAGATGCAGAAATTATCTTATCTATCGTAAGGCTCATGTCATATCCTTGCCAAACACGTTGTGAGTGAATGTGCAAGGTGTTTTGCCAGAACCTGTAGTGGATTCCAGTCATGCTGCTTCAGGCTGCTGATACGGATCAGAATCAGGTGTGTGGAGATGATGTCTCCAATGCCAAGGTTATGGCCAAACGCTCGAGTGTTCTCCGCAAGGTATACAAATATTTGTCAGTTTAGCATTTGGTACTCAAGTGTATCTATTCTCCTATTTTGCGCAGAATATTGACAGGCTATCATTATGATTTAACGTACAGTCTGTACATGACGACTGTAATGTACTCGTTCCGTCTATACCCTGTGTTTAGAATGCTATATAGGAGGAGACTAACCAAACGTTGCATATATCCTGTAATAAATTATACTCCCTCTAAAGAAATATAAGAGCATTTAGATCATTACTTTAGTTATCTAAACGCTCTTACATTTGTTTATGGAGGGAGTGTCATCGATGAGGCCAGGTTGGCTTTAGTAGGGGAGTTGTGTGTCCGTCGGTGGCTAGCTGAGTTTTAACTACGGTCTCAAGTCACATTTCTAGCCCTCCCATCGTCACGCTAAGATTCGTGATGGCTTTTGTTTGTTACCACGGGAGCGACGGGTGTGCGGCTCATCTGTACAGGGGCTGCCTTACCCATCACCTTTCTACGAGCCCACAGACAAGCGACGAGTTACTTTTGCTTATTTGCACGAGTTGAGCTATGTGGGGTTTCTTCTTTTTACCCGACCAAAAAGGAAAGATGGGGATCGCTCCAAGCTTTTTGCATGTTTTGTTATTTGTTCACGATAGCTTCTAGGGGTAAGCTCTTTTTTTTTTGGCGGATGAGGGGTAAGCTCTTTGTTATGACTTATTTACCTTTTTCTCATGATTAATTGCTGTTTTTTGGGACGGAGGGAGTATATTAGAACATTGTGTCACTATTTTCTCTTTTCTTAACTTTAATAGATTAATTTTGTTTTAGCTTAATATTTGTTTTTACATAATTTGTCCCTTATAAATTTTAAATAAAAATTCACGGTGTCAACACAATAATGAAGTTGAGATTGAAAAAAAAGGGTTGCAACTATGGTCGGGAGGGGGAGCCACATGCATGTCCTGCAACTGCAAGTGTTATAACCTGACTGCAACATTTTAATAGGGGCCGCAACTGCATGTTTTCAAGTTGGGTCACAACTACATGTTTTTAAGGTGGAGTCGCAACTGCATGTTTCAAGAGGGGCCGCAACTGCATGTCTGCAAGGTGAGTCGCAACAACATGATTTTAAGCCGGGGTCATAACTACATGTTTTCAAGGTGAGTTACAACTGCATATTTATAAGAGAGGCCACAACTCCATGTGTTTAAGAGAGGCCGCAACTCCATGTTTTTAAGGTGGGTCGCAATTGCATATTTTTAAAATGGGGTCACAGTGCAACTGTATGTTTTCAAGAGGGGTCGTAACTGCATGTTTTCAAAGTGGGTTGAAACTGTATGTTTTCAAAAGGGGGTCACAACTGTATGTTTTTAAGGTGAGTCAAAATTGCATGTTTTTAGGGTAGGTCGCAACACATCTTTTTAAGGCAGGTTGAAACTGCATGTTTTCAAGGCGGGTCACAACCGCACATTTTCAAGAGGGGTCGCAACTGAATGTTATTAAGGCGGGTCGCATCTGCATGTTTTCAACAAGGGGAGGGGGGGGGGTGTTGCATCTGCATGTTTTCAACAGGGGGTCGCAACTAGGCGAGATCACATGCATGTTTTTCAAGAGGAGTTGCTAAGGCATGTTGTGACTGCATGTATTTCAAGCGGGGTCGCAACTGCATGCTTTCAAGGGAGTGTCGTGACTACATGTTTGAAAAAATCATGAGCTTTTTCAAATAAAAAAAATCTCTATACACTTTGGGAACTTGTAATTTTTCGACAAATTCATGATTTTTAAAATTTCGTGAACTTTTTTTAAATTTAGGATTTTTAAGTTTCACCAACATTTTTTTGAATTCATGATCAAATTTTGAAATTTATGAACATTTTTTGTATTTGACAAAATAAAAAATCACATGGTATATGGGGAAATGGAGCAACAGGAAACCGACATAACTCTATTATTATAATTGCGGCGCCATTTTTGCCAACATATTATAGCGAAATGGAACAAAAGGAAATTAAAAAAATCATGGTTAATTAGTTTGTCGTGTGTTTTTTGACACAATACAGGCGTAAGCACTCATACATACGTGCATACACTCATCTCTATGAATACACACGCACACCCTATCCCTATGAGCACCTTCGAGAGACTGAGCCGGCATATCTTCTTGAGATTTATGAAACCACCGTAGGCACCTCATCATCGACGAGACCGTCTACTCCCATTGAAAGCGCATTGCCGGAAATCCTGAAATAAATTCAGAAATAATGCGAGTACTAGGACTTAAACTCTGATGGGCTGGGAATACCACAGTCCCTCCAACCATCCAACCACATGTTGGTTCGCTAATTAGTTTGTCATGTTAATTGTTCCTAAAACATGTTTTCCTACAAGTTCCCACTTTTTTTTTGAGTTAAACCTACAAGTTCCCACCTAGCTTCATCGTGGCTACAACTAGTAGTTCTGCTACTATTCAGCGTCGCAATAACAACTAGTAGTTGTGCTCAAGCCTCTTGCCGCACAACACAAAAAATTACTAGGCTAAGAAAAGACAAGAACACGCATTAGGCCAGCCCAAAAAGAAAAACAAACGAGATACAACTATGATGACATCAGCTGAGATGAATTAGAGCATAGTTATGTCTCAGCTAGACCAGTTCTAGCCAATCCTGGCAGTCTGTACTATGCGTTATATACTAACTCGTTGGCACTAATTATTTGAGGATCTTGCGTTTAGACTGCTATAGGAGTAGGAGACTAACCAAACGTTGCACAGATCCCCTAATATATTAGAAATTGCTGTTATCGATGAGGTCAGACAGGCTTTAGTAGGGGAGCTGGGCGTCGGCGGCTTGTTCTAATGGGATAGTGGTCATTCGATGATCTATTAATCTACAGATGGAGTGATTTTTATTATGTGTGTTCTGTTTTGTACTTCTGGTGGACTTTTGTATGAGGCCAAGTCTTTTTCATAAAAGAAAAAACTAAAAATTGCTGCAATAGCGAAACATACAGATGCAGAAGCTGAGTGGTACTAGCAAAATGCAAATCGACCTTGCATTGTCCCCAACCGTGAAATTCCCAGTCCCCACTCATCAGGCACCAACCAAAGGAATGCCTGGTACGGGAGGGCAGGGAGGCCATCCATGGATGTGAAGATAGGGAGGCAGCCAATCACAGCCAAGCGCGCCGCCACGTCACCGCTCCGAGGGACCAAAGACGCGGGCGAGCGCGGCCGCACAAGAGCCCCTCCTACACAACAACCGTTCCAGCTTTTGTTGTTCCGTTAGCACCAGCGAAACGCAGAGCGAGAGGCCGAGGAAGCGATAGCTCTAGCGATAAGGCACTGACAGATCAATGGCTGCCACGGCGTACTCCGTGGCCCTCCTCGGAGGGGCACGCCTCCCCGCCGCCACCGGCAACGCCGCCCCCCGCTCCTCCGCCCTCCTCCCGCGGCGCAACTTCCACCCTCTCCGCCTCCAAGGTGCACATGCATGCTAGTAGTATCTATCAGCCGGGTTTTTTCGGGGAAATTCTTTTGGCTCTGACGACTTAGCCGAGCTTGCAGATGCGCCCAGGCCGTCCCTGCTCCGCGTGAAGGCCGCCTCCGACGACACGTCGGCGAGCGGCGACGAGATCATCGAGGACCTCAAGGGGAAGGTTCGTACCAGCTACCTGCCTGCGTAAACGTATGGGCATATCAGTTCCTGGCTCCTGCACAATGTGCCTATCGTCACCCGTTCTCTTCTCCTGTGTGACAGTGGGAGGCGATTGAGGACAAGCCCACCTTCCTCCTCTACAGCGGCGGCGCCGTCGTGGCTCTCTGGCTCACCACCGTCGTCGTCGGCGCCATCAACTCCGTGCCGTTGGTACGTGCACGCTGACCAAATTAACCGCCTCTTGCGTTTTTTCGCAGTTAATCCCCAAGCTCTGAACTGTGGTGGATGATGAATTTATGATGTTCTGTGGTCTGCTTTGTGCAGCTCCCCAAGCTCCTGGAGCTGGTTGGGCTCGGCTACACCGGGTGGTTCGTCTACCGCTACCTCCTCTTCAAGGTATAACAATGCTAGCACATGGTACATCTTGTGTGTGTTTGAATTGAATTGGCCAATTTTGCATAGGATTATTAATTTACATGGATGCTTTGGTGTTTCTTACTTCTCACAGGAAAGCAGGAAAGAGTTGGCCACCGACATCGAGAGCTTGAAGAAGAAGATCGCCGGAACAGAATAAACTCAAGTTCTCTGGAACGTTTTCGATGGCTCCTTTGTCTGTCCATGTAATGGAAGAACACCTACTTGCTTAGAGTACCATCCACTGCATTTGTGTGTTACATACATATCTGTATGAAAAAAGAAATGCGCTTTGGTTGGTGTGCGGTGACAATAGTGAAATTGTATCAGTTTCTGGAAGTCTTCTATTGTTTTCTATATCAATGTGTTCATATGGGAAACGTGATCTGTCGAATTGACTTTATATGAATAAAATGAAACTCATATTGTATTGTAGAGGATAAGTGACTCAAAGCTGAGGCACACCTATTTTTAGTATATTTATTTGGTATAAATAAATAAATATAGAAAGGTGTAAATCATGATCTCTTAATCTACTTATGAGGTTTACATGCAAATAACATGTTTTAATTTGATATTACATGATAATGCAGGGTTGAAACTAATGAGTTATCTTAGTTTAATTTAGTAAAGTGCTACAATGACCATTATACCAAAATAAAATGTTGGTTACAATAAACATTTAGCAGCAACAGTTTATACCCCATTATTGCAATTGCCTGATATTCACCGTCAAAACAAAATTGCCTGATATTTGTAGTTGGAGGTGAACCCAAATCTACATTGAATATGGATATTTCATAGTCACTTTGGATATCGATGATTGTCTACCCACTTCATCATCTTTCAGTGTTGCTTCATGCGACGAGCATGACGCTTCCTTGGTGCTAGTGTTGCTAGGTACTATTAAGCTCACCGACTCCTCGGTGTTTTATAATGTGTGATATGTGTCGTCATCCCTTTTATAGGTTTTTTATACACATTTGCGAGGAAAAACCTATTTTTTAGCTCTCAATGGTTTCTATAGTTCCCATCAACACACAAAACTAATTAAACATAATGTTTCCCGTTCATGACAATTAGGTTTTCATCATGACGTAAGCAAACCTCTTGTTTCCAAAAAGATCAAAAGTCATATACAGTCAACCACCCCTACAAGGCCATACTTACAAAGAAAACTACACACATGTACTTAGGAAATCGACGTTGTCTTTCTCCTGCGCTCGCCCGCAGAGCGCCTTGAGCAAAGCTTGATGTCGCCTCCGGGCCTTTGAAACACCATCAGAGCCAGGGAAATGTTGTTGAGCAACGGGTGTGAAGTCGACATTGGAGCTAGAATACGCCGGTGACAATGACCTGGCAAATATATTGTCATCTCATGTAGGAAGGTGACAAACAGAGTGTTTGACAAAAAACTACCACATTTGAGGCTTCCTTCCCACGGAACTACCACTTTTTAAAAAGTGACCGAAAACTACCAAAAAATTGGAATCTCGTGACTAAAAACTACCACTTTCGGGAAATGGCCAGTTTAGACGATTTAAACGCTTTATGACATGTTGGACCTGTCTGTCAAGGCTGACGTGGCGGGATAGTCAACTCTGTTATTTCGGACCATTAAGTTGACCGTTACGATAGGTGGACCCCACATGTCAGCATCACCTTCTTCCTCCTCTCTCTCTTTGTCATTTCAACAAACACCTTACCAGCAGTAGAGCAGCACACTGGCGGTAGCTCTTTGGACTGCAGCACGCCAACGAGCCGCTGCCGCTTGGCGTGTGACCTGGTCACCACTGAGTCGCCGGCGTCGTTACTCACGTGCTTGCGTGAGTGGTAGTCCAAAGGCCGAACGTCGTAGGGTGGTGGTCGGTGATGGCCTCGGGAGAGCCATGGGGCGGCGCAGGCAGGAGGACGCCGGGAGGCGACAGAGCTGGATGGAGCCCAGGGCATGGAGGAGGCCACCGATGACGCACTCGACGGCGAGGGCCAACAACACATCAGCGGCAGGAGGGAGTCAATGGTGGCGGACGGCAAGGGAGGCAAGCAGCTCGGCCCTGGCGTTAGGCAGGGGTCATGGAGGAGATGCAGAAGGACCGCGGGCGAGGCTGGGAGGAGGCGCTTGGGGCCGGCCATGGCAGGCGGTGGATGGAGCATAGGCCGAGGTGCCATGGCAGGGGGAGCTCACGCGCGTGAGAAGCGAAGTCAGGGAGGAAGGGAAAGGATGTTGGGGAACGCAGTAATTTCAAAAAAATCCTACGCACATGCAAGATCATGGTGATGCATAGCAACGAGAGGGAAGAGTATCGTCTACATACCCTTGTAGACCGTAAGAGGAAGCGTTATGACAACGCGGTTGATGTAGTCACACGTCTTCACGATCGACCGATCCTAGTACCGAACGTACGACACCTCCACGATCTGCACACCTTTAGCTCGGTGACGTCCCGCGAACTCAAGATCCAGTAGAGCTTCGTGGGAGAGTTTCGTCAGCACGACGGTGTGATGACGGTGATGATGTTTCTACCGGAACAGGGCTTCGCCTAAGCACCGCTACGATATAACCGAGGTGGATTATGGTGGAGGGGGGCACCGCACACGGCTAAAAGATCAACTGATCAACTTGTGTATCCATGGGGTGTCCCCTCCCCCGTATATAAAGGAGTGGAGGAGGGGGAGGGCCGACCCTCTCTATGGCGCGCCCTGGGGGAGTCCTACCCCCTCCGGGAGTAGGATTCCCTCCTTTCCTAGTAGAAGTAGGAGCCCTTCCAAGTAGGAGTAGGAGTAGGAGAGGAAGGAAGGAGGAGAGAGGGAGGAAGGAAAGGGGGGCCGGCCCCCCTCCCCATTCGGATTGGGCTTGGGGGGCACGCTTCCCTCTTTTCCCTTCCCTCTCCTCTATTCCACTAAGGCCCAATAAGGCCCATATACTCCCCGGGGGGTTCCGTAACCTCCCAGTACTCCGGAAAAATGCCTGAACCACTCGGAACCATTCCGATGTCCAAATATAGGCTTTCAATATATCGATCTTTATGTCTCGACCATTTCGATACTCCTCGTCATGTTCGTGATCAAATACGGGACTCCGAACTACCTTCGGTACATCAAAACACATAAACTTGTAATACCGATCGTCACCGAACGTTAAGCGTGCGGACCCTACGGGTTCGAAAACTATGTAGACATGACCGAGACTCATCTCCGGTCAATAACCAATAGCGGAACCTGGATGCTCATATTGGTTCCTACATATTCTACGAAGATCTTTATCGGTCAAACCGCATAACGGTATACGTTGTTCCCTTTGTCATCGGTATGTTACTTGCCCGAGATTCGATCGTCGGTATCTCAATACCTAGTTCAATCTCGTTATCAGCAAGTCTCTTTACTCGTTTCGTAATGCAACAGCCCGTAACTAACTCGTTAGTCACATTGCTTGCAAAGCTTATAGTGATGTGCATTACCGAGAGGGCCCAGAGATACCTCTCCGACAATCGGAGTGACAAATCCTAATCTCGATCCATGCCAACTCAACAAACACCATCGGAGACACCTGTAGAGAACCTTTATAATCACCCAGTTATGTTATGACGTTTGGTAGCACACAAAGTGTTCCTCCGGTATTCGGGAGTTGCATGATCTCATAGTCATAGGAACATGTATAGTTATGGAGAAAGCAAAAGCAACAAACTAAACGATCATCGTGCTAAGCTAACGGATGGGTCAAGTCAATCACATCATTCTCTAATGATGTGATCCCGTTAATCAATTGAAAACTCATGTCTATGGTTAGGAAACATGACCATCATTGATTCATTGGGCTAGTCAAGTAGAGGCAAACTAGTGACACTTTGTTTGTCTATGTATTCACACATGTACTAAGTTTCTGGTTAATACAATTCTAGCATGAATAATAAACATTTATCATGATATAAGGAAATATAAATAACAACTTTATTATTGCCTCTAGGGCATATTTCCTTTATTCTCCCACTTGCACTAGAGTCAATAATCTAGATTACACTGTAATGATTCTAACACCCATGGAGTCTTGGTGCTGATCATGTTTTGCTCATGAGAGAGGCTTAGTCAATGGGTCTGCAACATTCAGATCCGTATGTATCTTGCAAATCTCTATGTCTCCCTCCTTGACTTGAGATCACGGATGGAATTGAAGCGTCTTTTGATGTGCTTGGTTCTCTTGTGAAATCTGGATTCCTTTGCCAAGGCAATTGCTCCAGTATTGTCACAAAAGATTTTCATTGGACCCGATGCACTAGGTATGACACCTAGATCGGATATGAACTCCTTCATCCAGACTCCTCCATTTGCTGCTTCTGAAGTAGCTATGTATTCCGCTTCACACGTAGATCCCACCACGACGCTCTGCTTGGAACTACACCAACTGACAGCTCCACCATTTAATAAAAACACGTATCTGGTTTGTGACTTAGAGTCATCCGGATCAGTGTCAAAGCTTGCATCGACGTAACCGTTTACGACGAGCTCTTTGTCACCTCCATATACGAGAAACATATCATTAGTCCTTTTTAGGTATTTCAGGATGTTCTTGACCGTTGTCCAGTGATCCACTCCTGGATTACTTTGGTACCTCCCTGCTAAACTTATAGCAAGGCACACATCAGGTCTGGTACACAGCATTGCATACATGATAGAGCCTATGGCTGAAGCATAGGGAACACCTTTCATTTTCTCTCTATCTTCTGCAGTGGTCGGGCATTGAGTCTGACTCAACTTCACACCTTGTAATACAGGCAAGAACCCTTTATTTGCTTGATCCATTTTGAACTTCTTCAAAACTTTATCAAGGTATGTGCTTTGTGAAAGTCCAATTAAGCGTCTTGATCTATCTCTATAGATCTTAATGCCCAATATATAAGCAGCTTCACTGAGGTCTTTCATTGAAAAATTCTTATTCAAGTATCCTTTTATGCTATTCATAAATTCAGTATCATTTTCGATCAACAATATGTCATCTACATATAAGACCAGAAATGCTACAGAGCTCCCACTCACTTTCTTGTAAATACAAGCTTCTCCAAAAGTCTGTATAAAACCATATGCTTTAATCACACTATCAAAGCGTATATTCCAACTCCGAGAGGCTTGCACCAGTCCATAAATGGATCGCTGGAGCTTGCACACTTTGTTAGCACCTTTTGGATCGACAAAACCTTCTGGTTGCATCATATACAACTCTTCTTTGAGGTATCCATTAAGGAATGCAGTTTTGACATCCATTTGCCAAATTTCATAGTCATTAAATGCGGCAATTGCTAACATGATTTGGACGGACTTAAGCATCGCTACGGGTGAGAAGGTCTCATCATAGTCAACTCCTTGAACTTGTCGAAAACTTTTTGCAACAAGTCGAGCTTTGTAGACAGTAACATTACTATCAGCGTCAGTCTTCTTCTTGAAGATCCGTTTATTCTCTATGGCCTGCCGATTAACAGGCAAGTCAACCAAAGTCCACACTTTGTTCTCTGATACGTCTCCAACGTATCTATAATTTTTGATTGTTCCATGCTATTATATTATCAACCTTGGATGTTTTATATGCATTTATATGCTATTTATATGATTTTTGGGACTAACCTATTAACCTAGAGCCCAGTGCCAGTTTATGTTTTTCCTTGTTTTTGAGTTTCGCAGAAAAGGAAAACCAAACGGAGTCCAATTGACCCGAAACTTCACGGAACTTATTTTTGGACCAGAAGAAGGACACGGAGTAGAAGAGTTGGGCCAGAAGAGTCCTGGGCTGCCCACGAGGGTGGGGGGCGCGCCCACCCCTGGGCGCGCCTCCCTGCCTCGTGGACAGCCCGGAGACCCCCCCTGATACGTCTCCAAGTCTCCAACGTATCTATAATTTTTGATTGCTCCATGCTATATTATTTACTGTTTTGAATGTTTATGGGCTTTATTATACACTTTTATATCATTTTTGGGACTAACCTATTAACCCAAGCCCAGTGCCAGTTTCTGTTTTTACCCTGTTTTAGGGTTTCGAAGAAAAGGAAAACCAAACGGAGTCCAATTGACCTGAAACTTCACGGAACTCATTTTTGGAAGGAAAGAAGCCCAGAAGACTTGGAGTGCACGTCGGGGGATCTGCGAGGAGGTCACGAGGCAGGGGCGCGCCCACCCCCCTGGGCGCGCCCTCCACCCTCGTGAGCCCCTCGTGGCCCCCCTGACGTACTTCTTCCGCCTATATATCTCCATATACCCTAAAAACATCCGTAGCACAATAGATCGGGAGTTCCGCCGCCAGAAGCCTCCGTAGCCACCGAAAACAATCTAGACCCGTTCCGGCACCCTGCCGGAGGGGGCAATCCTTCTCCGGTGGCCATCTTCATCATCCCGGTGCTCTCCATGACGAGGAGGGAGTAGTTCTCCCTCGGGGCTGAGGGTATGTACCAGTAGCTATGTGTTTGATCTCTCTCTCTCTCTCTCTCTCTCTGTTCTTGAGGTGATACGATCTTGATGTATCGCGAGCTTTGCTATTATAGTTGGATCTATGATGTTTCTCCTCCCCCTCTACTCTCTTGTAATGAATTGAGTTTCCCCTTTGAAGTTATCTTATCGGATTGAGTCTTTAAAGATTTGAGAACACTTGATGTATGTCTTGCCGTGCGTATCTGTGGTGACAATGGGATACCACGTGATTCACTTGATGTATGTTTTGGTGATCAACTTGCGGGTTCCGCCCATGAACCTATGCATAGGGGTTGGCACACGTTTTCGTCGTGATTCTCTGGTAGAACTTTGGGGCACTCTTTGAGGTTCTATGTGTTGGTTGAATAGATGAATCTGAGATTGTGTGATGCATATCGTATAATCATACCCACGGATACTTGAGGTGACATTGGAGTATCTAGGTGACATTAGGGTTTTGGTTGATTTGTGTCTTAAGGTGTTATTCTAGTACGAACTCTAGGGCTGTTTGTGACACTTATAGGAATAGCCCAACGAATTGATTGGAAAGAATAACTTTGAGGTGGTTTCGTACCCTACCATAATCTATTCGTTTGTTCTCCGCTATTAGTGACTTTGGAGTGACTCTTTGTTGCATGTTGAGGGGTAGTTATGTGATCCAATTATGTTATTATTGTTGAGAGGACTTGCACTAGTGAAAGTATGAACCCTAGGCCTTGTTTCCTAGCATTGCAATACCGTTTGCGCTCACTTTTATCATTCGTTACCTTGCTGTTTTTATTATTTCAGATTCCAAATACCTTTATCTACTATCCATATACCACTTGTTTCACCATCTCTTCGCCGAACTAGTGCACCTATACAATTTACCATTGTATTGGGTGTTTTGGGGACACAAGAGACTCTTTGTTATTTGGTTGCAGGGTTGCTTGAGAGAGACCATCTTCATCCTACGCCTCCCACGGATTGATAAACCTTAGGTCATCCACTCGAGGGAAATTTGCTACTGTCCTACAAACCTCTGCACTTGGAGGCCCAACAACGTCTACAAGAAGAAGGTTGTGTAGTAGACATCAAGCTCTTTTCTGGCGCCGTTGCCGGGGAGGTGAGTGCTTGAAGGTATATATTTAGATCTTGCAATCGAGTCTTTTAGTTTCTTGTTTTATCACTAGTTTTGTTTATAAAAGAAAACTATAAAAAATGGAATTGAGTTTGTCTCATACTCTGCACCTTTTTAATATATTTCGTGAGTATGATGGAAAGGATAATTGTGCTCAAGTGCTAGAAGAAGAAATCTATAGAATGTTTGGCACTAAATATTTGAATGATGAGCATGATTGCAATGTTGTTAGTATGAATTCCTTGAATATCTATGATGCTAATGATATGCAAAGCCACAAGCTTGGGGAAGCTATGTTTGATGAGGATGATATTTTTTGTCCCGCAAGTTTTGATGAGCAAATTTATTATGATGAAAGCATGCCTCCTATTTATGATGATTATATTGATGAAAGTGGATTTGGAGAGGTCATGACTTTATTTAGTAATGATTCCACTATTCCGGAAGAGGTTCCAATTGATTATGAAAACAAAGTTGCTATCTATGATGATTATTGTGATGACTTGTATGCTATAAAGAATAATGATATCCATGAAACTTGTCATCTTGATCTTAATTTTCAATCACATGATAATTATTTTGTTGAGCTTGGTCCCACTATTATTCATCAGAAGAATTTTGCTTATGTGGCGAGTAATAAAATTTCTATACTAGTAGATCATGAAAATAATGCTTTAGGTGCTGGTTATATTGTTGAATCCATTCATGATGCTACTGAAAATTATTATGAGGGAGGAATATATACTTGTAGGAATTTCAATAATATCAAATTTCCTCCCTATGTGCTTAAAGTTTCAAAGTTATGTTTGTTTTGCCCTCCTATGCTAGTTGATTATTGTTCCCACAAGTTGTTTGCTCACAAAATCCCTATGCATAGGAAGTGGGTTAGAATTAAATGTGCTAGTAATATTCTTCATGATGCTCTCTTTATGTTTCATTTCTTATCTTTTATGTGAGCATCATTGAAATCATCATGCCTAGCTAGGGGCATTAAACGATAGCGCTTGTTGGGAGGCAACCCAATTTTATTTTTGTTCCTTGCTTTTTGTTCCTGATTAGTAATAAATAATTCATCTAGCCTCTGTTTAGATGTGGTTTTATGCTTTTAATTAGTGTTTGTGCCAAGTAGAACCTTTGGGAAGACTTGGGGAAAGTCTTGTTGATCATACTGTAAAAAACAGAAACTTTAGCGCTCACGAGAATTGCTGCCATTTTTATTTGGAGAGTGATATTTAGTTAATTATTTTTTCAGATGATTAACAGATAAAGTACTCAGATCCATAAATTTATTTAATAATTTTTGGGGTTCCAGAAGTTTGCGTTAGTTACAGATTACTACAGACTGTTCTGTTTTTGACAGATTCTGTTTTTCGTGTGTTGTTTGCTTATTTTGATGAATCTATGGCTAGGAAAAGACTTTATAAACCATATAGAAGTTGGAATACAGTATGTTTAACACCAACATAAATAAAGAATGAGTTCATTACAGTACCTTGAAGTGGTGATTTATTTTCTTATACTAACGGAGCTCACGAGTTTTCTACTTTAAGTTTTGTGTTGTGAAGTTTTCAAGTTTTGGGTCAAAGATTCGATGGATTATGGAATAAGGAGTGGAAAGATACTAAGCTTGGGGATGACCAAGGCACCCCAAGGTATTATTCAAGGACAACCAAAAGCCTAAGCTTGGGGATGCCCCGGAAGGCATCCCCTCTTTCGTCTTCGTTCATCGGTAACTTTACTTGGAGCTATATTTTTATTTACCACATGATATGTGTTTTGCTTTGAGCATCAATTTATTTTGTTAGGATTTGCTTGCTGTTATTTAGAACAATATTTTGCATCTTTTATTCCAATAAAGGTGGCATTGATAGTCTTTACTATGCCTATGTTACAAGTCCACATGTTGCTGTTTGAAAACAGAAAATTTACCGCTGTTGCAATAATTCCCTAGAAAACTCATAATGTGATAAAATGTTTAAACCTTTTGCATATTAAGCTCTGATAAATTTACTAAAGTGGGAATTTTCTTTCATAATTTTTGGAGCTAGGGAAGTATGGATGTTGCTGCATTCTTTATAGACTGTCCTGTTTAGGCAGATTGCTGTTATGTTTGCATATGTTTGCTTCTTTAATGATTCTATTTGAGGATAGAACTATTAAATATGCAGAGGCATTTAGTATGCAATGTTGAATAATAATTTTAGTGATTTTCTACAGTATAGTATGATAAGGTTTTGGCAATGGTTCATACTAACTTATCTCACGAGTCCTTGTTGAGTTTTGTGTGGATGAAGCTTTTGAGATTTAGGGAGACCGTGATATGGGAGGAAATAAGGAGACACAAAAGCTCAAGCTTGGGGATTCCCAAGGCACCCCAAGATAATATTTCAAGAAGTCTCAAGCGTTTAAGCTTGGGGCTGCCCCGGTTGGCATCCCACCTTTCTTCTTCAACAATTATCGGTTAGTTTCGGTTGATCCTAGGTTTTTGCTTCCTCACATGATGTTTGCCATTCTTAGAATGTCATTTTATTTTGCTTTGCTTGATGTTTAAATAAAGTGTCAAGATCTGAAATTATTAAATGTTAGAGAGTCTTCACATAGTTACATAATTATACAACTACTCATTGATCTTCACTTATATCTTTCGGAGTAGTTTGTCATTTGCTCTAGTGCTTCACTTATATCTTTTTAGAGCACGGTGGTGGTTTTATTTTGTAGAAATAGATGAACTCTCATGCTTCACTTAGATTATTTTTAGAGTCTTAAATAGCATGGTAATTTGCTTAAAATCCTAATATGCTAGGTATACAAGATTAATAATAAAATTCTCTTATGAGTGTTTTGAATACTAAGAGAAGTTTGATGCTTGATGATTGTTTTGAGATATGGAGGTAAAAATATCAAAGTCGTGCTAGTTGAGTATGAAATTGAGAAATGCTTGTGTTGAAGTTTGCAAGTCCCGTAGCATGCGCGTATGGTAAACGTTATGCAACAAATTTGATACATGAGGTGTTATTTGATTGTCTTCCTTATGAGTGGCGGTCGGGGACGAGCAATGGTCTTTTACTACCTATCTATCCCCCTAGGAGCATGCGCGTAGTGCCGAGGTTTTTGATGACTTGTAGATTTTTGCAATAAGTATGTGAGTTCTTTAGGACTAATGTTGAGTCCATGGATTATACGCACTCTCACCCTTCCATCCTTGCTAGCCTCTTCGGTACCGTGCATTGCCCTTTCTCACATTGAGAGTTGGTGCAAACTTCGCCGGTGCATCCAAACCCCATGATATGATACGCTCTTGCACACATAAACCTCCTTATATCTTCCTCAAAACAGCCACCATACCTATCTATTATGGAATTTCCATAGCCATTCCGAGATATATTGCCATGAAACTTTCCATCATTCTGTTCATCATGACACATTCATCATTGTCATATTGCTTAGCATGATCATGTAGTTGACATAGTATTTGTGGCAAAGCCACCGTTCATAATTCTTTCATACATGTCACTCTTGGTTCATTGCATATCCCGGTACACCGCCAGAGGCATTCATATAGAGTCATCTTTGTTCTAGTATCGAGTTGTAATCATTGAGTTGTAAATAAATAGAAGTGTGATGATCATCACTATTAGAGCATTGTCCCAAGTGAGGAATAAAAAAAGAAATGCCATAAAAGAAGAGAAGTCCCGAAAAAAAGAAAGGCCATAAAAAAAGAGAAGGCCCCAAAAAAATGAGAGAAAAAGAGAGAAGGGACAATGTTACTATCCTTTTACCACACTTGTGCTTCAAAGTAGCACCATGATCTTCATAGTAGCGAGTCTCTCATGTTATCACTTTCATATACTAGTGGGAAACTTTCATTATAGAACTTGGCTTGTATATTCCAACAATGGGCCTCCTCAAGTGCCCTAGGTCTTCGTGAGCAAGCAAGTTGGATGCACACCCACTAGTTTCTTTTGTTGAGCTTTCATACATTTATAGCTCTAGTGCATCCGTTGCATGGCAATCCCTACTCTTTGCATTAACATCAATCGGTGGGCATCTCCATAGCCCATTGATTAGCCTCGTTGATGTGAGACTTTCTCCTTTTTTGTCTTCCGCACATAACCCCCCTCATTATATTCTATTCCACCCATAGTGCTATGTCCATGGCCCGCACTCATATATTGCATGAAAGTTTATAGGTTTGAGATTACTAAAGTATGAAACAATTGCTTGGCTTGTCATCGGGGTTGTGCATGATGAGAGCATTCTTGTGTGACGAAAATGGAGCATGACTAAACTATATGATTTTGTAGGGATGAACTTTCTCTGGCCATGTTATTTCGAGAAGACATAATTGTTTAGTTAGTATGCTTGAAATATTATCATTTTTATGTCAATATGAACTTTTGTCTTGAATCTTATGGATCTGAATATTCATACCACAATTAAGAAGAATCACATTGAAATTATGCCAAGTAGCACTCCGCATCAAAAATTCTGTTTTTATCATTTACTTACTCGAGGACGAGCAGGTATTAAGCTTGGGGATGCTAATACGTCTCCAATGTATCTATAATTTTGATTGCTCCATGCTATATTATTTACTGTTTTGAATGTTTTTGGGCTTTATTATACACTTTTATATCATTTTTGGGACTAACCTATTAACCCAGAGCCCAGTGCCAGTTTCTGTTTTTACCTTGTTTTAGGGTTTCGAAGAAAAGGAAAACCAAACGGAGTCCAATTGACCTGAAACTTCACGGAACTCATTTTTGGAAGGAAAGAAGCCCAGAAGACTTGGAGTGCACGTCGGGGGATCTGCGAGGAGGTCACGAGGCAGGGGGGCGCGCCCACCCCCTGGGCGCCCCCTCCACCCTCGTGAGCCCCTCGTGCCCCCCCTGACGTACTTCTTCCACCTATATATTTCCATATACGCTAAAAACATCCATGGACACAATAGATCAGGAGTTCCGCCGCCAGAAGCCTCTGTAGCCACCGAAAACCAATCTAGACCCATTCCGGCACCCTGCCGGAGGGGGCAATCCTTCTCCGGTGGCCATCTTCATCATCCCGGTGCTCTCCATGACGATGAGGGAGTAGTTCTCCCTCGGGGCTGAGGGTATGTACCAGTAGCTATGTGTTTGATCTCTCTCTCTCTCTCTCTCTTGTTCTTGAGATGATACGATCTTGATGTATCGCGAGCTTTGCTATCATATTTGGATCCTATGGTGTTTCTTCCCCCCTCTACTCTCTTGTAATGAATTGAGTTTCCCCTTTGAAGTTATATTATCGGATTGAGTCTTTAAAGATTTGAGAACACTTGATGTATGTCTTGCCGTGCGTATCTGTGGTGACAATGGGATACCATGTGATTCACTTGATGTATGTTTTGGTGACCAACTTCCGGGTTCCGCCCATGAACTTATGCATAGGGGTTGGCACACGTTTTCGTCGTGATTCTCTGGTAGGAACTTTGGGGCACTCTTTGAGGTCTTATGTGTTGGTTGAATAGATGAATCTGAGATTGTGTGATGCATATCGTATGACCATACCCACGGATACTTGAGGTGACATTGGAGTATCTACGTGACATTAGGGTTTTGGTTGATTTGTGTCTTAAGGTGTTATTCTAGTACGAACTCTAGGTCTGTTTGTGATCATAGGAATAGCCCAACGGATTGATTGGAAAGAATAACTTTGAGGTGGTTTCGTACCCTACCATAATCTCTTCGTTTGTTCTCCGCTATTAGTGACTTTGGAGTGACTCTTTGTTGCATGTTGAGGGATAGTTATGTGATCCAATTATGTTATTATTGTTGAGAGGACTTGCACTAGTGAAAGTATGAACCCTAGGCCTTGTTTCCTAGCATTGCAATACTGTTTACGCTCACTTTTATCATTCTTTACCTTGCTGTTTTTATTATTTCAGATTCCAAATACCTTTATCTACTATCCATATACCACTTGTTTCACCATCTCTTCGCCGAACTAATGCACCTATACAATTTACCATTGTATTGGGTGTGTTGGGGACACAAGAGACTCTTTGTTATTTGGTTGCAGGGTTGCTTGAGAGAGACCATATCCATCCTACGCCTCCCACGGATTGATAAACCTTAGGTCATCCACTTGAGGGAAATTTGCTACTGTCCTACAAACCTCTGCACTTGGAGGCCCAACAATGTCTACAAGAAGAAGGTTGTGTAGTAGACATCACCCCCTGCCTTGTTCCCGATTCCAACACCTCTTATATAACCCAAAACTTCCAGAAAGAAACATAGATTGGGAGTTCCGCCGCCAGAAGCCTCCGTAGCCACCGAAAACCAATCTAGACCTGTTCTGGCACCCTGCCGGAGGGGGGAATCCCTCTCCGGTGACCATCTTCATCATCCCGGCGCTCTCCATGACGAGGAGGGAGTAGTTCTCCCTCGGGGCTGAGGGTATGTACCAGTAGCTATGTGTTTGATCTCTCTCTCTCTCTCGTGTTCTTGAGTCGGCATGATCTTGATGTATCGCGAGCTTTGCTATTATATTTGGATCTTATGATGTTTCTCCCCCTCTACTCTGTTGTGATGAATTGAGTTTTCCCTTTGAAGTTATCTTATCCGATTGAGTCTTTAAGGATTTGAGAACACTTGATGTATGTCTTGCATGTGCTTATCTGTGGTGACAATGGGATATCACGTGATCCACTTGATGTATGTTTTGGTGATCAACTTGCGAGTTCCGTGACCTCGTGAACTTATGCATAGGGGTTGGCACACGTTTTCTTCTTGACTCTCCGGTAGAAACTTTGGGGCACTCTTTGAAGTTCTTTTTGTTGGTTGAATAGATGAATCTGAGATTGTGTGATGCATATCGTATAATCATACCCATGCATACTTGAGGTGACATTGGAGTATCTAGGTGACATTTAGGGTTTTGTTGATTTGTGTCTTAAGGTGTTATTCTAGTACGAACTCTAGATAGATTGAACGGAAAGAATAGCTTCGTTATTTTACTAGACTCTTGAATAGATCGATCAGAAAGGATAACTTTGAGGTGGTTTCGTACCCTACCATAATCTCTTCGTTTGTTCTCCGCTATTAGTGACTTTGGAGTGACTCTTTGTTGCATGTTGAGGGATAGTTATATGATCCAATTATGTTATTATTGTTGAGAGAACTTGCACTAGTGAAAGTATGAATCCTAGGCCTTGTTTCAACACATTGCAATACCGTTTACGCTCACTTTTACCACTTGCTACCTGGCTGTTTTTATATTTTCAGATTACAAAAACCTATATCTACCATCCATATTGCAGTTGTATCACCATCTCTTCGCCGAACTAGTGCACCTATACAACTTACCATTGTATTGTATTGGGTGTGTTGGGGACACAAGAGACTCTTTGTTATTTGGTTGCAGGGTTGTTTGAGAGAGACCATCTTCATCCTACGCCTCCCACGGATTGATAAACCTTAGGTCATCCACTTGAGGGAAATTTGCTACTGTCCTACAAACCTCTACACTTGGAGGCCCAACAACGTCTACAAGAAGAAGGTTGTGTAGTAGACATCAAGCTCTTTTTTGGCGCCATTGCCGGGGAGGTTAGCGCTTGAAGGTATATCTTTAGATCTTGCAATCAAATCTTTTTGTTTCTTGTTTTATCACTAGTTTAGTCTATAAAAGAAAATTACAAAAAAAATGGAATTAAGTTTGCCTCATATGCTTCATCTTTTTAATGTCTTTCGTGAAAATAAGGATTCCGATAATTGTGCCAAAGTGTTAGAAGAAGAATGCATTAGAATGTTCGGCACTAAATCTTTGTATGATGAGCATGATTGCAATGTTGTTAGTATGAATTCCTTGAATATCCATGATGCTAATGATATGGAAAGCCACAAGCTTGGGGAAGCTATGTTTGATGAAGATGATATTTTTTGTCTGCCAAGTTTTGATGAGAAAATTTATTATGATGATAGCATGCCTCCTATTTATGATGATTATATTGATAAAAGTGGATTTGGAGAGGTCATGACTTTATTTACTAATGATTCCACTATTTCGAAAGAGGTTCCAATTGATTATGAGAACAAAGTCGCTATCTATGATGATTATTGTGATGACATGTATGGTATAAAGAACAATGATAACCATGAAACTTGTCATCTTGATTTTAACTTTCAATTGGATTATGCCTCACATGATAGTTATTTTGTTGAGTTTGCTCCCACTACTATTCATGAGAAGAAATTCACTTATGTGGAGACTAATAAAATTTATATGCTTGTAGATCATGAAAAGAATGCTTTATGTGATGGTTATGTTGTTGAATTCATTCATGATTCTACTGAAAATTATTATGAGGTAGGAATATATGCTTGTAGGTGTTGCAATAATATCAAGTTTCCTCTCTATGTGTTGAAAATCTTGAAGTTATCCTTGTTTTACCTTCCTATGCAAGTTGATTCTTGTTCCCACAAGTTGTTTGCTCACAAAATCCCTATGCATAGGAAGTTGGTTAGACTTAAATGTGCTCGTCATATTCTTCATGATGCTCTCTTTATGTTTCAATTCTTATCTTTTATATGAGCATCATTGAAATCATCATGCCTAACTAGGGGCGTTAAACGATAGCGCTTGTTGGGAGGCAATCCAATTTTATTTTTGTTCCCTGCCTTTTGTTCCTGTTTAGTAATAAATAATTTATCAAGCCTCTGTTTACATGTGGTTTTATGTTTTAATTAGTGTTTGTGCCAATTAGAACCTTTGGGAAGACTCGGGTGAAGTCTTTGTGATCTTGCTTCAAAAAACAGAAACTTTAGCGCTCACGAGATTTGCTGCCATTTTTTACTGGAGAGTGCTATTTAGTTAATTCTTTTCGCAGATGATTAATAGACAAATTCCTCACGTCCAGAAATTTATTTTAGAATTTTTGGGGTTCCAGAAGTATACGTTTGATCCATATTACTACACTGTTCTGTTTTTGACAGATTCTGTTTTCTATGTGTTGTTTGCATATTTTGATGAATTTATGAGTAGTATCGGAGGGTATGAACCATATATGAGTTGGAATATAGTAGATATTACACCAATATGAATTTAGAATGAGTTAACAACAGTACCTAAGTGGTGATTTATTTTCTTATACTAACTGAAAGTGCAACTATCCCTGGGTGGTTTTGGTAATTCCTAACAACATATAGCTCATTGAGCTAATGCCATTTCAAGATAAATATTTCAGGAAAGCTCAATTATTGGCATGGCATGTATTAGAAAAGTGGACCCCTTAAAATGCCAAGGACAAAAGGATTGGCTCAAGCTCAAAGCACAAGACTCTACATTTTTTATTTTAGTGATTCAAGATCACATTGAGTCCATAGGAAAAGCCAATACTATCAAGAGGGGGTGAGGTGCTGCTTAATGAGGTTCTTGCTCAAAATGCTTAGTGATATGATCCAAAGCCCTCAACTACTTTCTCATATCCACATATGTCCCAAACCAAAAGTTAAACTCGGCCCCACCAAAATTTTCTATCCGGCGCCACCGAGTTCTCTTGACATAGCCACTGCCAGAAACCCTAGTCTTTTCGGTCTCACTGATAGGGATCTCGGTATCACCGAGATGGGATTGTAATCTCTCTGTTTACCTTCGTAACGTTTCGGTCAAACCAAGATGAGCGAATGGTCCCACCAAGATTGCAATGCAAACTTTCTGTTTCCCTTTCGTAACATTTCGGTCCAACCGAGATGAGCGAATCGGTCCCACCGAGTTTGCCTGACCAACTCTCTGGTTAGTCTATTACCAAAATCGGTCTCACCGAGTTTGTGTAATCGGTCTCATCAAGATTAAGTTATGACCTAACCCTAATGACATCGGTCGCACCGAGTTGACATGTCGGTCCCACCGAAAACTCTAACGGTCACATTATGAACCAAATCGGTCTGACCAAGTTTCATGATTCGGTCCCACCGAGTTTGGTAAATTGTGTGTAACTGTTAGATTTTGTGTGGAGGATATATATACCCCTCCACCCACTCTTCATTCGAGGAGAGAGCCATCAGAACATGCCTACACTTCCAACATACATTTTCTGAGATAGAACCACCTACACTTGTGTTGAGGTTAAGATATTCCATTCCAACCACATAAATCTTGATCTCTAGCCTTCCCCAAGTTGCTTTCCACTCAAATCTTCTTTCTACCAAATCCTAATCCTGTGAGAGAGAGTTGAGTGTTGGGTAGACTATCTTTTGAAGTACAAGAGCAAGGAGTTCATTATCAACACACCATTTGTTACCTCTTGGAGAGTGGTGTCTCCTAGATTGGCTAGGTGTCACTTGGGAGCCTCCGTAAAGATTGTGGAGTTGAACCAAAGAGTTTGTAAGGGGAAGGAGATCGCCTACTTCATGAAGATATACCCGAGTGAGGCAAGTCCTTCGTGGGCGACGACCATGGTGGGATAGACAAGGTTGATTCTTCGTGGACCCTTCGTGGGTGGAGCCCTCCATGGACTCGCACAACCGTTACCCTTCGTGGGTTGAAGTCTCCATCAACGTGGATGTACGATAGCACCACCTATCGGAACCACAGACAAAAATCTCCGTGTCAACATTGTGTTTGCTCCCTCAAACTCCTCCCTTTACCTTCATATGCAATTGTTTTACTTTCCGCTGCTATACTCTTAGAATTGCATGTTTAGGTTGATTGCTTGATTTGTGCAAAGTTGCTAAAATCTGCCAAGTATTAAAATTGGGAAAAGGCTAGATTTTTATTTGGTCAAGTAGTCTAATCACCCCCTCTAGACATACTTTCGATCCTACAAGTGGTATCAGAGTGTTGGTCTCCATTTGCTTTGATTTCCATAGCTTTTGGTGGTCATAGCCTTGGTTTCACAACCTAGGAGAGTATGACGTCTAGCGAGGGAAATTACCACCATAGAGGTCCTTACTTTGATGGTACAAATTTTGATAGTTGGAAGCATAAGATGAAAATGCATATTCTTGGACATAACCCCGCCGTTTGGGCTATTGTGTGTATTGGCTTGCAAGGTGAATTCTTTGATGGGAGAGAACTGAACCATGAAGCTACCGCGGAAGAGTTGAAGATGCTGCAGTACAATTCTCAAGCTTGTGATATTCTCTTCAATGGATTGTGCCCCGAAGAATTCAACAAAATCAACCGTCTTGAGAATGCAAAGGAAATTTGGGATACTTTGATTGATATGCACGAAGGTACCGACTCCGTCAAGGAATCCAAATTGGATGTGCTTCAAAGTCAACTTGACAATTTCAAAATGAAGGATGGTGAAGGTGTCGCTGAAATGTACTCTAGGCTTGCTCTCATCACAAATGAGATTGCCAGCTTAGGAAGTGAAGAGATGACCGATAGATTTATCATCAAGAAGATCCTTAGAGCCTTGGATGGAAAATATGATACCGTGTGCACATTGATCCAAATGATGCCCAACTAAAAAGATCTCAAGCCAACAGAAGTCATTGGAAGAATTGTTGCTCATGAGATGTCACTTAAGGATAATGAAGAGCTTCACAACAAGTAAAGTGGTGCTTACAAAGCCTCATGTGATGCCCCCACATCATCAAATGAGAAGCAAACCTTAAATGAAGAATTGAGCCTAGTGGTGAAGAACTTCAACAAGTTCTACAAGATTAGAAGCAAGGAAAGAAGTTCCAAGTCAAGGTCCTACAATGACAAAAGATCTTCTAGTCGTGAGCGTAACTGCTACAATTGTGGAAGACCCGGACACTATTCTAGTGAGTGTACGGCTCCCTACAAAAGAAGATAAGATTCTCCCAAGAGAAGAAGTAGGAGAGAAGAATCACCATCAAGAGAGAGGAGGAGTAGAGATGATCATTATGAACGAAGACCCTCTCGGAGAAGCAAGGATTCGGAGAGGAAGGATAAGTCATCAAGGAGCTACACAAAATGAAGACATCAAGCTCATGTTGGTGAATGGGTATCCAGCTCTGACTCCGACCATCACTCGAAAGAAGTTATTACTCCGACTCCGAATATACTCAAGATGAAGGTGTTGCCGGACTAGCACTTGTGACAACCAACTCCTAGAACATATTTGACTCACCAAATGAAGGAATTGGAAGATGCTTCATGGCTAAAGGTCCAAAGGTAACACACCCCGAGTATGTTGATTTCAATAGTGATGAAGATGATTTGCTAGGAGATGATGATTTACTTGTTGATAACTCTAGATATGAAAACTACGATGAACTTGCTATTAATCATGCTAATCAAGATAAAACGAATGACGATGATAAGAAGGCGATTGAGTGTCTAACTAAAGAACTAAACACTCTTAAGTTAGCTCATGAAACTACCTTGAAAGATCATCGAGAACTTTTAAAGACTCATGAGAAGCTACGCTTTGAAAAGCTCAACCTTGAGCAAGAGCATGAGTTCTTAAAATCAACCAATGATGATCTTCACAAGAAAAGTTCTTATTACATTGCCAAGCGTTTACTCTTGTCTACTTACATGCCATGAGTTAAATCTAGCAACAAGAACAAGAAAGATTCTTCATCTAGTAGTAACAACAATCATGCTAAATCCAATGTTGTTGCTTCTAGTAGTTCTCTTGATTCCACTAATGACTCTCTTATCCAAGTTACACTTGAGCAAGAAAATAGCTTATTGAAGGGAATTATAGAGAAAGGTGTTTACAAGAGCCTTGCCGGAAGTAAGCAATTTGAGGAAATTGTACGCAAGCAAGGAAGGCACCGGAAGAATCAAGGTGTTGGTTTTGAACGAAAGTTCAATGCCAATGAAATTGAGTGGGAAGAAGATAAATACCCCAAGACGAAGTTTGTTCCTCAACAAGAGAAGTATGATCTATTTCAAAGAAACACAAGCTCAAGATGATCTTCCACCACAAGACCACAAGCAAAAAGGCAAGGACAATCTTCAAGAGGAGAGTGATGCATTTGAAGAAGCTCCTAAGGCCTTGGTCAAGTGGGTTCCCAAGACTACATCAAGTTCTACCTCATCACGTACGACTACAACTCAAAGGATTCCCATCAAGATGGTGTGGATCCCGAAGAAGAAGAACTAGAGAGTTCTTGAGGGTGATCCGCCAACATACATCACTCTTATCATTTGGCAATAACAAGTGCAAACAACTTCCATATCTTGCACTAGTTCAAGGAGTCACAAAACCCTCTTATTGGTAAGACAAGGGACAAGGTAACCTAATGCTTTCATGGACATCATCTTGTGTATACATCACTCTATGGATATCCTTGCTTGTTCCTTGTGGGACTAACCCGTGTAGGTATTGAAAGTGCAACTCACTCCAATGGAATGCTCCGAATGATCCACATCAACATTGAGCATCCACATCTTCATTACCTACATGAAGTCATCATCGACAAAACCCAAGGTCAGTTCATCCCACTTAGGGAGTGATGTCTACTACACAACCTTCTTCTTGTAGACGTTGTTGGGCCTCCAAGTGCAGAGGTTTGTAGGACAGTAGCAAATTTCCCTCAAGTGGATGACCTAAGGTTTATCAATCCGTAGGAGGCGTAGGATGAAGATGGTCTCTCTCAAGCAACCCTGCAACCAAATAACAAAGAGTCTCTTGTGTCCCCAACACACCCAATGCAATGGTAAATTGTATAGGTGCACTAGTTCGGCGAAGAGATGGTGATACAAGTGGTATATGGATAGTAGATAAAGGTATTTGTAATCTGAAAATATAAAACAGCAAGGTAGCAAGTGATAAAAGTGAGCATAAACGGTATTACAATGATAGGAAACAAGGCCTAGGGTTCATACTTTCGCTAGTGTAAGTTCCCTCAACAATAATAGCATAATTGGATCACATAACTATCCCTCAACATGCAACAAAGAGTCACTCCAAAGTCACTAATAGCGGAGAACAAACGAAGAGATTATGGTAGGGTACGAAACCACCTCAAAGTTATTCTTTCCAATCAATCCGTTGGGCTATTCCTATAAGTGTCACAAACAGCCCTAGAGTTCGTACTAGAATAACATCTTAAGACACAAATCAACCAAAACCCTAATGTCACCTAGATACTCCAATGTCACCTAGATACTCCAATGTCACCTCAAGTATCCGTGGGTATGATTATACGATATGCACCACACAATCTCAGATTCATCTATTCAACCAACACATAGGACCTCAAAGAGTGCCCCAAAGTTTCGACCGAAGAATCACGACGAAAACGTGTGCCAACCCCTATGCATAGGTTCATGGGCGGAACCCACAAGTTGATCACCAAAACATACATCAAGTGAATCACGTGGTATCCCATTGTCACCACAGATACGCACGGCAAGACATACATCAAGTGTTCTCAAATCTTTAAAGACTCAATCCGATAAGATTACTTGAAGGGGAAAACTCAATCCATTACAAGAGAGTAGAGGGGGAGAAACATCATAGGATCCAACTATAATAGCAAAGCTCGCGATACATCAAGATCGTATCACCTCAAGAACATGAGAGAGAGAGATCAAACACATAGCTACTGGTACATACCCTCAGCCCCAAGGGAGAACTACTCCCTCCTCATCATGGAGAGCACCGGGATGATGAAGATGGCCACCGGAGAGGGATTTCCCCCTCCGGCAGGGTGCTAGAACAGGTCTAGATTGGCTTTCGGTGGCTACGGAGGCTTCTGGCGGCGGAACTCCCGATCTATTGGGCTCCCTGGAAGTTTTTGGGTATATGGAGATATATAGGCGGAAGAAGTACATCAGGGGGGCCACGAGGGGCCCACGAGGGTGGAGGGCGCGCCCTAGGGGGGTGGGTGTGCCGCCCTACCTCGTGGCCTCCTTGAAGCTTCCCTTATGTGCACTTCAAGTCTTCTGGGCTTCTTTCCTTCCAAAAATGAGTTCCGTGAAGTTTCAGGTCAATTGGACTCCGTTTGATTTTCCTTTTCTTCGAAACCCTAAAACAAGGTAAAAACAGAAACTGGCACTGGGCTCTGGGTTAATAGGTTAGTCCCAAAAATGATATAAAAGTGTATAATAAAGCCCATAAACATCCAAAACAGTAGATAATATAGCATGGAGCAATAAAAAATTATAGATACGTTGGAGACGTATCAGCATCCCCAAGCTTAATTCTTGCCCGTCCTCTAGTAGGTAAAGGATAAAAACAGAATTTTTGATGCGGAGTGCTACTTGGCATAATTTCAATGTAATTCTTCTTAATTGTGGCATGAATATTCAGATCCTAAAGATTCAAGACAAAAGTTCATATTGACATAAAAATGATAATACTTCAAGCATACTAACTAAGCAATTATGTCTTCTCAAAATAACATGGTCAAAGAAAGTTCATCCCCACAAAATCATATAGTTTAGTCATGCTCCATTTTCGTCACACAAGAATGCTCTCATCATGCACAACCCGATGACAATCCAAGCAATTGTTTCATACTTTAGTAATCTCAAACCTATAAACTTTCACGCAATATATGAGCGTGAGCCATGGACATAGCACTATGGGTGGAATAGAATATGATGATGGGGGTTATGTGGAGAAGACAAAAAGGAGAATGTCTCACATCAACGAGGCAAATCAATGAGCTATGGAGATGCCCATCGAGCTATAAATGTATGCAAGCTCAACAAAAGAAACTAAGTGGGTGTGCATCCAACTTGCTTGCTCACGAAGACCTAGGGCACTTGAGGAGGCCCATTGTTGGAATATACAAGCCAAGTTCTATAATGAAAAATTCCCACTAGTATATGAAAGTGACAAAAGAAGAGACTCTCTATGATGAAGATCATGGTGCTACTTTGAAGCACAAGTGTGGCAAAGGATAGTAGCATTGTCCCTTCTCTCTTTTTCTCTCATTTTTTTATTTGGGCCTTTCTTTTTTTATGGCCTTTCTCTTTCTTTTTTGGGCCTTCTCCTTTTTATGGCCTTTCTCATTTTTTTTATTTTTTCCTCACTTGGGACAATGCTCTAGAAAATGATGATCATCACACTTCTATTTATTTACAACTCAATGATTACAACTCGATATTATAACAAAGTATGACTCTATATGAATGCCTCTGGCGGTGTACCAGGATATGCAATGAACCAAGAGTGACATGTATGAAAGAATTATGAATGGTGGCTTTGCCAAAAATACTATGTCAACTACATGATCATGCTAAGCAATATGACAATGATGAATGTGTCATGATAAATGGAATGGTGGAAAGTTGCATGGCAATATATCTCGGAATGGCTATGGAAATGCCATAATAGGTAGGTATGGTGGCTGTTTTGAGGAAGATATAAGGAGGTTTATGTGTGAAAGAGCGTATCATATCACGGGGTTTGGATGCACCGGCGAAGTTTGCACCAACTCTCAATGCGAGAAAGGGCAATGCACGGTACCGAAGAGGCTAGCAATGATGGAAGGGTGAGAGTGCGTATAATCCATGGACTCAACATTAGTCATAAAGAACTCACATACTTATTGCAAAAATCTACAAGTCATCAAAAACCTCGGGACTACGCGCATGCTCCTAGGGGGATAGATTGGTAGGAAAAGACCATCGCTCGTTCCCAACCACCACTCATAAGGAGGACAATCAAATAACACCTCATGTTTCAAATTTGTTACATAACGTTTACCATACGTGCATGCTACGGGACTTGCAAACTTCAACACAAGTATTTCTCAATTTCACAACTACTCAACTAGCACGACTTTGATTTTATTACCTCCATATCTCAAAACAATCATCAAGCATCAAACTTCTCTTAGTATTCAATACTCTATATGAAAGTTTTTACTATTCTTGGATGCCTAGAATATTAGGATTATTTAAGTAAATTACCATGAAGACTCTCAAAATATTCTAAGTGAAGCATGAGAGATCAATAGTTTCTATAAAACAAATCCACAACTGTGCTCTAAAAGATATAAGTGAAGCACTAGAGCAACAACAAACTACTCCGAAAGATATAAGTGAAGATCAATGAGTAGTCGAATAATTATGCAACTATGTGAAGACTCTCTAACATTTAAGAATTTCATATCTTGGTATTTTATTCAAGCAGCAAGAAAAGCAAAATAAAATGACATTCTAAGAATGGCAAACATCATGTGAAGAAGCAAAAATTTAGGATCAACCGAAACTAACCGATAGTTGTTGAAGAAGAAAGGTGGGATGCCAACCGGGGCATCCCCAAGCTTAGACTCTTGAGACTTCTTGAAATATTATCTTGGGATGCCTTGGGCATCCCCAAGCTTGAGCTTTTGTGTCTCCTTAATTCCTCTCATATCACGGTCTCCCTAAATCTCAAAAAGCTTCATCCACACAAAACTCAACAAGGACTCGTGAGATAAGTTAGTATAAATCAATGCAAAAACCTTATCATCCTCTACTGTAGCAAATCACAAAAATTATTATTCAACATTGCATACTAAATGCCTCTGCATATTTAATAGTCCTATCCTCAAATAGAATCATTAAAGAAACAAACATATGCTAACAATGCAATCATAACAGCAATCTGCCTAAACAGGACAATCTGTAAAGAATGCAGCTAGATCCATACTTCCCTAACTCCAAAAATTATGAAAGAAAATTCCCACTGTATTAAATTTATCAGATCTTAAAATTAAAAAGGTTTCAACATTTTATCACATTCTTAATTTTCTAGGTAATTATTGCAACAGCGGTAAACTTTCTGTTTTCAAACAGCAACATGAAGACTTGTAAAATACGCATTGTAAAGGCTATCAATGCCACTTTTATTGAAATAAAAGATGAAAAACATTGTTCTAAATAATAGCAATCAAATTCTAACAAAATAAATTGACGCTCCAAGCAAAACACATATCATGTGGCGAATAAAAATATAGCTCCACGTAAAGTTAAAGATAGAAGTAGACAAAAGAGGGGATGCCTTCCGGGCCACCCCCAAGCTTTGGCTTTTAGGTGTCCTTAGATTATCTTGGGGGTGCCATGGGCATCCCCAAGCTTAGGCTCTTGCCACTCCATGCTCCATAATCCATCAAATCTTTACCCAAAACTTGAAAACTTCACAACACAAAACTTAAAGTAGAAAATCTCGTGAGCTCCGTTAGCGAAAGAAAACAAAAGACCACTTCAAGGTACTGTAATGAACTCATTCTTTATTTATATTGGTGTTATACCTACTGTATTCCAACTTCTCTATGGTTTATAAACTATTTTACTAGCCATAGATTCATCAAAATAAGCAAACAACACACAAAAAACAGAAATCTGTCAAAAACAGAACAGTCTGTAGTAATCTGTAGCTAACGCAAACTTCTGGAACCCCAAAAATTCTAAAATAAATTGCTGGACCTGAGGAATTTATCTATTAATCATATGCAAAAATAATTAACTAAATAGAACTCTCCAAATAAAAATGGCAGCAGTTCTCGTGAGTGCTAAAGTTTCTGTTTTTTACAGCAAGATCAACAAGACTTTCCCCAAGTCTTCCCAAAGGTTCTACTTGGCACAAACACTAATTAAAACATAAAAACTCAATAATAACAGAGGCTAGATAAATTATTTATTACTAAACAGGATAAAAAAGTAAGGAACAAAAATAAAGTTGGTTTGCCTCCCAACAAGCGCTATCGTTTGACGCCCCTAGTTAGGCGTGATGACTTCAATGATGCTCACATAAAGGATAAGAATTTAAACATAAATAGAGCATCATGAAGAATATGACTAGCACATTTAAGTCTAACCCACTTCCTATGCATAGGGATTTTATGAGCAAACAACTTGTGGGAACAAGGATCAACTTGCATAGGAAGGTAAAACAAGCATAACTTCAAAATTTTAAGCACGCAGAGAGGAAACTTGATATTATTGCAATTCCTACAAGAATATATTCCTCCCTCATAATAATTTTCAGTAGCATAATGAATGAATTCAACAATATAACCAGCACCTAAAGCATTCTTTTCATGATCTACAAGCAAAGAAAATTTACTACTCTCCACACAAGCAAAATTCTTCTCATGAATAATAGTGGGAGCAAACTCAACAAAATAACTATCATGTGATTGAAAATTAAGATCAAGATGACAAGTTTCATGGTTATCATTATTCTTTAAAGAATAAGTGTCATCACAATAATCATCATAGATAGGAGGCATGCTTTCATCATAATAAATTTGCTCATCAAAACTTGGGGGACAAAAAATATCATCTTCATCAAACATAGCTTCCCCAAGCTTGTGGATTTGCATATCAATAGCATCATGGATATTCAAGGAATTCATACTAACAACATTGAAATCATGCCCATCATTCAAATATTTAGTGCCAAACATTTTATAGATTTCTTCTTCTAGCACTTGAGCACAATTATCCTTTCCATCATACTCATGAAAGATATTAAAAAGGTGAAGCATATGAGACAAACTCAATTCCATTTTTTTATAGTTTTCTTTTATAAACTAAACTAGTGATAAAACAAGAAACTAAAAGACTCGATTGCAAGATCTAAATATATACCTTCAAGCACTCACCTCCCCGGCAACAGCGCCAGAAAAGAGCTTGATGTCTACTACACAACCTTCTTCTTGTAGACGTTGTTGGGCCTCCAAGTGTAGAGGTTTGTAGGACAGTAGCAAATTTCCCTCTAGTGGATGACCTAAGGTTTATCAATCCGTAGGAGGCGTAGGATGAAGATGGTCTCTCTCAAGCAACCCTGCAACCAAATAACAAAGAGTCTCTTGTGTAACCAACACACCCAATACAATGGTAAATTGTATAGGTGCACTAGTTCGGTGAAGAGATGGTGATACAAGTGGTATATGGATAGTACATAAAGGTATTTGTAATCTGAAAATATAAAAACAGCAAGGTAGCAAGTGATAAAAGTGAGCATAAACGGTATTGCAATGATAGGAAACAAGGCCTAGGGTTCATACTTTCGCTAGTGTAAGTTCCCTCAACAATAATAGCATAATTGGATCACATAACTATCCCTCAACATGCAACAAAGAGTCACTCCAAAGTCACTAATAGCGGAGAACAAACGAAGAGATTATGGTAGGGTATGAAACCACCTCAAAGTTATTGTTTCCAATCAATCCGTTGGGCTATTCCTATAAGTGTCACAAACAGCCCTAGAGTTCGTACTAGAATAACACCTTAGGACACAAATCAACCAAAACCCTAATGTCACCTATATACTCCAATGTCACCTCAAGTATCCGTGGGTATGATTATACGATATGCATCACACAATCTCAGATTCATCTATTCAACCAACACATAGGACCTCAAAGAGTGCCCCAAAGTTTCGACCGAAGAATCACGACGAAAATGTGTGCCAACCCCTATGCATAGGTTCATGGGAGGAACCCGCAAGTTGATCACCAAAACATACATTAAGTGAATCACGTGGTATCCCATTGTCACCAAAGATATGCACGACAAGACATACATCAAGTGTTCTCAAATCTTTAAAGACCCAATCCGATAAGATTACTTCAAGGGGAAAACTCAATCCATTACAAGAGAGTAGAGGGGGAGAAACATCATAGGATCCAACTATAATAGCAAAGCTCGCGATACATCAAGATCGTATCACCTCAAGACCACGAGAGAGAGAGAGAGATCAAACACATAGCTACTGGTACATACCCTTAGCCCCGAGGGAGAACTACTCCCTCCTCGTCATGGAGAGCACCGGGATGATGAAGATGGCCACCGGAGAGGGATTGCCCCCTCCGGCAGGGTGCCGGAACGGGTCTAGATTGGCTTTCGGTGGCTACGGAGGCTTCTGGCGGCGGAACTCCCGATCTATTGTGCTCCTTGGAAGTTTTAGGGTATATGGAGATATATAGGCGGAAGAAGTACATCAGGGGGGCCATGAGGGGCCCACGAGGGTGGAGGGCGTGCCCTAGGGGGTGGGCGCGCCCCCTACCTCGTGGCCTCCTCGAAGCTTCCCTTACGTGCACTTCAAGTCTTCTGGGCTTCTTTCCTTCCAAAAATGAGTTCCGTGATGTTTCGGGTCAATTGGACTCCGTTTGATTTTCCTTTTCTTCTAAACCCTAAACAAGGTAAAAACAGAAACTGGCACCGGGCTTTGGGTTAATAGGTTAGTCCCAAAAATGATATAAAAGTGTATAATAAAGCCCATAAACATCCAAAACAGTAGATAATATAGCATGGAGCAATCAAAAATTATAGATACGTTGGAGACGTATCAGGGAGGATATCACATCTAGGGGGAGCTTTACTCTAAAAATTGAGCTAAAGCAACTCAAATGGTGTGAGCACAACAATGCTTTATGTAAAAGTGGTAACCCCACTTGTGCTTAAACGATGAGTATGACCTATGATCAAATGTTCTCATTTGACTCCTAAGTCAATATACTCATATATAGATGACCTAGTCATCGCCAATTGCTTGATAGATGCTAGAGTGTTTGTGCATGCTTTGTCACATATTTCTTTTGCCATATTATTCTGTGAGCATGTAGAATGCATATTTTTATCATTCGAGGACATCCATTTGTTGCTTTGATTGTTTGGCTTTTTCTATTTTGCCAAATGGATGGACAAGAATGCCTAAGACCTCCCTCTAGCTATCTATGCTTTCCTCGTCTCAAATTCTATTCGTGCTACATCACAAAGTTTGATCAAGTCAGATTCGAACCACTCTGTGTGAGGAGCACTCGGAGTCCCCGATTCGTCATAGAATTAAACTTCCAAAACCTCTTTGTGCGTTTCGGTCTGACCGATTCATCCTTTTCGGTCCTACCGAGATCACTTAGTCGATCTAGGTTTTCAATCCCGGTGCAACCGATTAGAACCTTTCGGTCACACCGAGTTGTTCCACTCGGTCACACTGACAGGGTCAGGTTATATATACCGACTGGTCAAATTTTGGAAAATTTTCGAAACCCTTCACCCGCGCGTAACCTGCCCTGCCTCTTTGGGTCTCCGGATCGTCCTCTCACCGCCAGCGACCTCCCGCTACTGGTCTCCGCCGCCGTCAACGGCAATCTTCTCCGCCGTTGCCGACGTAGCGAACATTCGCCGCTCTAGGCTAAGTGTTCGACCCCTTGTGCTGTCTTTTTCACTCTGATTCCTAGCACAAGGACAATGCCATGTTTGTTGCCACGATTGAGATTGATCCATCCAGCTAAAACTTCCTTAGGTCTAGATTGATTCGAAAATTTAGGGTTAGCTCTCCGCAGAACTCATCTCGGACCGACCGAAATGTAGAAATCGGTCTCACCGATTCGGCCTTGGCCATTGCACATGCGCTTTTCGGTCCAACCAAAACGTGCAAATCGGTGTGACCGAGTTCAAGATTCTGTGAAACCCTAGCAAACTCGGTGCCACCGAACTGTGACTCGGCCCAACTGAGTTCACTAGTTTAGGTTCCAAGTGTTGCTTCGGTATCACCGAGTTTGTCAATTCAGTAGCTTCAAGATCACTTATGTAGAGAACTAAAACTAAGCTTTTTGACTCGATTGTTTTGCAAAACCTCTGTACTTTGTGATGCTCATCTACTCTACCTCATCTACAACCTATTCACAGGGTCTCCTGATAGTTTGCCTGAAGATGTCTGATCAAAGTGACAGTCAGAACAAGTCTGAAGAGCAGGTTCAGTTGAGTGAGGGCACTAGTCCCTCCAGCAGCTATGATGAGGGCAGCAGGAGCACACCTAGTAACTTGCCAAAAGCAGCTACCAGGACAAGGAAGAAGAAAACCTCAGATTCTAAAGATGAGGATTATGTGGCTGTTGAGGATGAGGCCACTTCAAGGAAAAAGGTGCTGAAAATGGAGTATGGCACAACTGCTGCAAGTAAGCCTGGAATGAAGACAAAGGCTCCGGCAAGAAGAGTTCCAATGCCAAAAGCCAGAGCCTCCACTCAAGAAACAATGGAGTTCACTCTTGAACCCAAAGAAGGAGGTGAAGGCAAGAAGAGAGAAAGAAAGGGTCAATAAGACCATTGCCAGAGTTATTGGAAAACCATCAATGATGAGAGATGATGAAGAAGAAGAGGATGCTGCACCAGCACCCAAATCTCGGAAGCTTATGGGCGATGCAATCAGATCAGGGGCTGCTCCATCTAAGCCCAAGTCTGCTCCCAATGCTCCAGCTCAAAAGTCTACACCCAATAGAAGCACCAGGAACATTCCAGATGCAGAAAAGAACAAGGCCCCAGATCCTGAGACTGTTCATGAAGAAGATGATGAAGCCCAAGTGCTAAGGAAGCTCAAGCCCAAGATCCCTGACCACAATGATGCACATCCTGTTGTAGAAAATATGAAGATCAGGAAGGATTCAGGACTGAGATTGTGGAGACAGTCTGATCCATATGCTGTCAGGAGGAGAACTGCTGTGGACTACAGGTTCCACACAAAGGAACAACAAGACTTTTATGAGACTGTCCTGCTTGACAAGAAGCCCATAGTGTGTGACATGAGATGGGTTGACTGGGAGTACATCAAGGAAAATGAAGATCACTATCCAGGAGTCTATGACAGCTTCAAGGCTTGTGGAGTAGATACATTTGTTGGACAGAAGCTCACCAAGTGGAATGATGAGCTGATCATGAAATTCTATTCTACAGGCCATTTCTATCTAGATGGGAGGATTATATGGATGTCTGAGGGTACTAGGTACCAATCCACAGTAGAAGAATGGGCCAAGCTGATCAATGCCCCTGAGGAACACGAAGATGACTTTGATGTTTATGCCGAGAAGAAGAAAGACCACAACACTATGGCACACATGTACAAAGAGATCCCAGATGATGCTAGAGACTCATAAGTTTGGATCTGTCCACTTCTTATTGTCTGGTCTGCCTACCATCAACTGGATCCTAAGGCACACATTGCTACCCAAGTCAGGTGATGACAAGATGATCAGAGGACATGCTATCAATTTGCTACATTTGTTTGATGTGCCTCAAAAATTCAAAGTCATGAGTCTGATTATAGAGACAATCAAAAGGATAGCAGCTTATCAAAAGAGAAGCTGTGGGTATGCCCCACAAATTCAGGAGCTCATCAACTCCAAGATGGGCACAGGCAAATATCTATTGGATAAGGAGCACCTGGCCATATACCTTGAATTTGAAGACAACACAGTTGTGATGGATGAGAATGAACTATCATCAGTTCAAGCACAGGAGAAGAAAACCAAAGCTAAAGCTGAGAAAGCTGCAAGAATGCCAACTGTTGAAGAGGCATCTCAAATGTTCTTGAAATCCAAGCAAGATCAGCTTGGATATCTGATCCAATCCACCTTGAGGATTGAGAAGGGATTGGCCACCCTGACTCAAAACCAGGAGAGCTTGGAGAGGATCATTGAGCAGAAATTCTATGATCTTGATGTCAAAGTAACTGAGATTCAGTCAGCAGTTGAGCAACTTCAGGAGAAAGTGGAGGAGAAGAAGGGAAATTCAACTACGGATGCTTTTGCTAGAGTGCCCCGAAGCCAGAGGTCTGCTGCAGTGCCAGTCATAGATACTAGAGCTACAACATCAGCTCCAGCAGCTATGGCTTGAGTGCCACCTCCAGCAGCCACTCCACCAGCTCCAGCTACATCAACAGAAGCTTTCGTCCTTGGAGTCATCTCTACACCACGTCCCGAAGATCAAGCCTGAGAGACATTTAGCACTATGCATTTTTGAACTTTTTGGTAACTTGTTTCCAAAGGGGGAGAAAAATGAATAGATCATAGGCTTCGAGAGAGAGTGTTGCTTTTTATCTGTCTTGTTTTTGGTTTGGTTGAACTTCTTGATTGTGTGCTTGTGTGAGATACTTTATGTTCTTGTGAAATACTTGTTTGATCATGTGTTTGATCATATGCTACCCTTAATGCTTGTTGGATGATATTATCTCTTATATCCTTATATGATCATTCACTTGCTTGGTGATGAGTGCATGCTTTTAATTTCTATCATTTTGAGCGCTCCACCAAGATGTATGTGACATGGAAGAGTAACTCATGATCCTAATCGAGTGTGCATTTGCATTCCAAAGCAAATTTTAAATAATGCACAAATTTAGGGGGAGCTCTTGCTTATCACATACTTCTCAAAGTGACAATGTTTTTCAAACTTATTATCATTTGTCGAAGCTTTGATCTATATTTTGCCATCAATTACCAAAAAGGGAGAGATTGAAAGTGCAACTATCCCTGGGTGGTTTTGGAAATTCCTAACAACATATAGCTCATTGAGCTAATGCTATTTCAAGATAAATATTTTAGGAAAGCTCAATGATTGGCATGGCATGGATTAGAAAAGTGGACCCCTCAAAATGCCAAGGACAAAAGGATTGGCTGAAGCTCAAAGCACAAGACTCTACATTTTTCATTTTAGTGATCCAAGATCACATTGAGTCCATAGGAAAAGCCAATACAACCAAGAGGGGGCGAGGTGCTGCTTAATGAGGTTCTTGCTCAAAATGCTTAGTGATATGCTCCAAAGCCCTCAACTACTTTCTCATATCCACATATGTCCAAACCAAAAGTTAAACTCGGCCTCACCGAAATTTTCTATCCGGCGCCACCGAGTTCTCTTGACATAGCCACTGCCAGAAACCCTAGTATTTTCGGTCTCACTGATAGGGATCTCGGTCTCACCGAGATGGGATTGTAATCTCTCTGTTTCCCTTTGTAACGTTTCGGTCAAACCGAGATGAGCGATCGGTCCCACCAAGATTGCAATGCAAACTTTCTGTTTCCCTTTCGTAACGTTCCAGTCCAACCGAGATGAGCGAATCGGTCCCACCGAGTTTTCCTGACCAACTCTCTGGTTAGTCTATTACCAAAGTCGGTCTCACCGAGTTTGTGTAATCGGTCTCACCGAGATTAAGTTATGCCCTAACCCTAATGACATCGGTCCCACCGAGTTGACATGTCGGTCCCACCGAAAACCCTAACGGTCACATTATGAACCAAATTGGTCCGATCGAGTTTCATGATTCGGTCCCACCGAGTTTGGTAAATTGTGTGTAACGGTTAGATTTTGTGTGGAGGCTATATATACCCCTCCACCCACTCTTCATTCACAGTGAGAGCCATCAGAACAGGCGTACACTTCGAACATACATTTTCTGAGATAGAACCACCTACACTTGTGTTGAGGTCAAGATATTCCATTCCAACCACATAAATCTTGATCTCTAGCCTTCCCCAAGTTGCTTTCCACTCAAATCTTCTTTCTACCAAATCCAAATCCTGTGAGAGAGAGTTGAGTGTTGGGGAGACTATCTTTTGAATCACAAGAGCAAGGAGTTCATTATCAACACACCATTTGTTACCTCTTGGAGAGTGGTGTCTCCTGGATTGGCTAGGTGTCACTTGGGTGCCTCCGTCAAGATTGTGGAGTTGAACCAAGGAGTTTGTAAGGGCAAGGAGATCGCCTACTTCGTGAAGATCTACCCGAGTGAGGCAAGTCCTTCGTGGGAGATGGCCATGGTGGGATAGACAAGGTTGCTTCTTCGTGGACCCTTCGTGGGTGGAGCCCTCCGTGGACTCGCGCAACCATTACCCTTCGTGGGTTGAAGTCTCCATCAACGTGGATGTATGATAGCACCACCTATCGAAACCACGGAGAAAAATCTCCGTGTCAACATTGTGTTTGCTCCCTCAAACTCCTCCCTTTACCTTCATATGCAATTGTTTTACTTTCCGCTGCTATACTCTTAGAATTGCATGTGTAGGTTGATTGCTTGACTTGTGCAAAGTTGCTAAATTCTGCCAAGAACTAAAATTGGGAAAAGGCTAGATTTTTATTTGGTCAATTAGTCTAATCACCCCCTCGAGACATACTTTCGATCCTACACTAACGGAGCTTACGAGTTTTCTGTTAAGTTTTGTGTTGTGAAGTTTTCAAGTTTTGGGTAAAGATTTGATGGACTATGGAATAAGGAGTGGCAAGAGCCTAAGCTTGGGGTTTCCCAAGGCACCCCAAGGTAATATTCAAGGACAACCAAGAGCCTAAGCTTGGGGATGCCACGGAAGGCATCCCCTCTTTCGTCTTCGTTCATCGATAACTTTACTTGGAGCTATATTTTTATTCACCACATGATATGTGTTTTGCTTGGAGCGTCATTTTATTTTCTTTTGCTTTGCTTGCTGTTTGAATAAAATACTAAGATCTGAAATTCTTAAATGTTAGAGAGTCTTCACATAGTTGCATAATTATTCGACTACTCATTGATCTTCGCTTACATCTTTTGGAGTAGTTTATCGTTTGCTCTAGTGCTTCACTTATATCTTTGTAGAGCACGGCGGTGGTTTTATTTTGAAGAAATATATGAACTCTCATGCTTCACTTATATTATTTTGAGAGTCTTTAGAACAACATGGTAGTTTGCTTTGGTTATGAAACTAGTCCTAATATGATGGGCATCCAAGATGGGTATAACAAAAACTTTCATATAAAGTGCATTGAATACTATGAGAAGTTTGATACTTGATAATAGTTTTGAGATATGAAGATGGTGATATTAGAGTCATGCTAATTGAGTATTTGTGAATTTGAGAGATACTTGTGTTAAAGTTTGTGATTCCCGTAGCATGCACGTATGGTGAACCGTTATGTGATGAAGTCGGAGCATGATTTATTTATTAATTGTCTTCCTTATGAGTGGCGGTCGAGGACGAGCGATGGTATTTTCCTACCAATCTATCCCCCAAGGAGCATGCGTGTAGCACTTCGTTTCGATAACTAATAGATTTTTGCAATAAGTATGTGAGTTCTTTATGACTAATGTTGAGTCCATGGATTATACACACTCTCTCCCTTCCACCAATGCTAGCCTCTCTAGTACCACGCAACTTTCACCGGTACCATAAACCCACCATTTACCTTCCTCAAAACATCCACCATACCTACCTATTATGGCATTTCCATAGCCATTCCGAGATATATTGCCATGTAACTTTCCACCTTTCCGTTTATTATGTCACGCTTCATCATTGTCATATTGCTTTGCATGATCATGTAGTTGACATCGTATTTGTGGCAAAGACACCATTGATAATTCTTTCATACATGTCACTCATGAGTCATTGCACATCCCGGTACACCGCCGGAGGCATTCATATAGAGTCATATTTTGTTATAAGTATTGAGTTGTAATTCTTGAGCTGTAGGTAAATAAAAGTGTGATGATCATCATTATTAGAGCATTGTCCCAGTGAGGAAAGGATGATGGAGACTATGATTCCCCCACAAGTCGGGATGAGACTCCGGACAAAAAATAAAAAAGAGGCCATAAAAAAAGAGAAGGCCCAAAAAAAAACAAAAAAATGAGAGAAAAAGAGAGAAGGGGCAATGCTACTATCCTTTTACCACACTTGTGCTTCAAAGTAGCACCATGATCTTCATGATAGAGAGTCTCCTATGTTGTCACTTTCATATACTAGTGGGAATCTTTCATTATAGAACTTGGCTTGTATATTCCAATGATGGGCTTCCTCAAAATGCCCTAGGTCTTCGTGAGCAAGCGAGTTGGATGCACACCCACTTAGTTTCTTTTTGAGCGTTCATACACTTATAGCTCTAGTGCATCTGTTGCATGGCAATCCCTACTCACTCACATTGATATCTATTGATGGGCATCTCCATAGCCCGTTGATATGCCTAGTTGATGTGAGACTATCTTCTCCTTTTTGTCTTCTCCAGAACCACCATTCTATTCCACCTATAGTGCTATGTCCATGGCTCACGCTCATGTATTGCGTGAAGATTGAAGAAGTTTGAGAACATCAAAAGTATGAAACAATTGCTTGGCTTGTCATCGGGGTTGTGCATGCTTTAAATATTTTGTGTGATGAAGATAGAGCATAGCCAGACTATATGATTTTGTAGGGATAGCTCTCTTTGGCCATGTTATTTTGAGAAGACATGATTACTTTGTTAGTATGCTTGAAGTATTATTATTTTTATGTCAATATTAAACTTTTGTCTTGAATCTTATGGATCTGAATATTCTGTCCACAATAAAGAGAATTACATGGATAAATATGTTAGGTAGCATTCCACATCAAAAATTCTGGTTTTATAATTTACCTACTCGAGGATGAGCATGAATTAAGCTTGGGGATGCTTGATACGTCTCCAACGTATCTATAATTTTTGATTGTTCCATGCTATTATATTATCAACCTAGGATGTTTTATATGCATCTATATGCTATTTTATATGATTTTTGGGACTAACCTATTAACCTAGAGCCCAGTGCCAGTTTCTATTTTTTCCTTGTTTTTGTGTTTCGCAGAAAAGGAAAACCAAACGGAGTCCAATTGACCTGAAACATCACGGGACTTATTTTTGGACCAGAAGAAGGACACGGAGTAGAAGAGTTGGGCCAGAAGAGTCCCGGGCGGCCCACGGGGGTGGGGGGGGGGCGCCCACCCCCCTTGGGTGCGCCTCCCTGCCTCGTGGACAGCCCAGAGACCCCCCTGCCTTGTTCCCGACTCCAACACCTCTTATGTAACCCAAAACTTCCAGAAAGAAACATAGATCGGGAGTTCCACCGCCAGAAGCCTTCGTAGCCACCGAAAACCAATCTAGACCCGTTCTGGCACCCTACCGGAGGGGGGAATCCATCTCCGGTGGCCGTCTTCTCATCCCGGCGCTCTCCATGACGAGGAGGGAGTAGTTCTCCCTCGGGGCTGAGGGTATGTACCAGTAGCTATGTGTTTGATCTCTCTCTCTCTCTCATGGTCTTGAGTCGGCACGATCTTGATGTATCGTGAGCTTTGCTATTATATTTGGATCTTATGATGTTTCTCCCCCTCTACTCTCTTGTGATGAATTGAGTTTTCCCTTTGAAGTTATTTTATCAGATTGAGTCTTTAAGGATTTGAGAACACTTGATGTATGTCTTGCATGTGCTTATCTGTGGTGACAATGGGATATCACGTGATCCACTTGATGTATGTTTTCGTGATCAACTTGCGAGTTCCGTGACCTCGTGAACTTATGCATAGGGGTTGGCACACGTTTTCTTCTTGACTCTCCGGTAGAAACTTTGGGGCACTCTTTGAAGTTCTTTTTGTTGGTTGAATAGATGAATCTGAGATTGTGTGATGCATATCGTATAATCATACCCATGCATACTTGAGGTGACATTGGAGTATCTAGGTGACATTAGGGTTTTGGTTGATTTGTGTCTTAAGGTGTTATTCTAGTACGAACTCTAGGAAAGATTGAATGGAAAGAATAGCTTCGTGTTATTTTACTACGGACTCTTGAATAGATCGATCAGAAAGGATAACTTTGAGGTGGTTTCGTACCCTACAATAATCTCTTCGTTTGTTCTCCGCTATTATTGACTTTGGAGTGACTCTTTGTTGCATGTTGAGGGATAGTTATATGATCCAATTATGTTATTATTGTTGAGAGAACTTGCACTAGTGAAAGTATGAATCCTAGGCCTTGTTTCAACACATTGCAATACCGTTTACGCTCACTTTTACCACTTGCTACCTGGCTGTTTTTATATTTTCAGATTACAAAAACCTATATCTACCATCCATATTGCAGTTGTATCACCATCTCTTCGCCGAACTAGTGCACCTATACAACTTACCATTGTATTGTATTGGGTGTGTTGGGGACACAAGAGACTCTTTGTTATTTGGTTGCAGGGTTGTTTGAGAGAGACCATCTTCATCCTACGCCTCCCACGGATTGATAAACCTTAGGTCATCCACTTGAGGGAAATTTGCTACTGTCCTACAAACCTCTGCACTTGGAGGCCCAACAACGTCTACAAGAAGAAGGTTGTGTAGTAGACATCATTCTCATACATGGATCCCATCTCAGATTTCATGGCCTCAAGCCATTTTGCAGAATCTGGGCTCATCATCGCTTCCTCATAGTTCGTAGGTTCATCATGGTCAACTAACATGACTTCCAGAACAGGATTACCATACCACTCCGGTGCGGATCTTACTCTGGTTGACCTACGAGACTCGGTAGTAACTTGATTAGAAGTTTCATGATCATCATCATTAGCTTCCTCACTTACTGGTGTAGGAATCACTAGAATAGATTTGTGTGATGAACTACTTTCCAATAGGGGAGAAGGTACAATTACCTCGTCAAGTTCTACTTTCCTCCCACTCACTTCTTTCGAGAGAAACTCCTTCTCTGGAAAGGGTCCATTCTTAGCAATGAATATCTTGCGTTCGGATCTGTGATAGAAGGTGTACCCAACAACTTCCTTTGGGTATCCTATGAAGACACATTTCTCCTATTTGGGTTCGAGCTTATCAGGTTGAAGTTTTTTCACATAAGCATCGCAACCCCAAACTTTAAGAAACGACAACTTGGGTTTCTTGCCAAACCACAGTTCATAAGGTGTCGTCTCAACCGATTTAGATGGTGCCCTATTTAACGCGAATGCAGCTGTCTCTAAAGCGTAACCCCAAAACGATAGCGGTAAATCAGTGAGAGACATCATAGATCGCACCATATCTAGTAAAGTACGATTACGACGTTTGGACACACCATTACGCTGTGGTGTTCCAGGTGGCGTGAGTTGCGAAACTATTCCGCATTGTTTCAAATGAAGTCCAAACTCATAACTCAAATATTCACCTCCACGATCAGATCGTAGAAACTTGATTTTCTTGTTATGATGATTTTTCACTTCACCCTAAAATTCTTTGAACTTTTCAAATGTTTCAGACTTATGTTTCATTAAGTAGATATACCCATATCTGCTTAAATCATCTGTGAAGGTGAGAAAATAACGATATCCGCCGCGAGCTTCAATGTTCATTGGACCACATACATCAGTATGTATGATTTCCAATAACTCTATTGCTCGCTCCATTGTTCCGGAGAACGGAGTTTTAGTCATCTTTCCCATGAGGCATGGTTCGCAAGTACCAAGTGATTCATAATCAAGTGATTCCAAAAGTCCATCAGAATGGAGTTTCTTCATGCGCTTTACCTAAACGACAGTGGCACAAATAAGTTGCACTATCATTATCAACTCTGCATCTTTTGGCTTCAATACTATGAACATGTGTATCACTACTATTAAGATTTAGTAAAAATAGACCACTCATCAAGGGTGCATGACCATAAAAGATACTATTCATATAAATAGAACAACCATTATTCTCTGATTTAAATGAATAAGCGTCTCGCATCAAACAAGATCCAGATATAATGTTCATGCTTAACGCTGGCACCAAATAACAATTATTCAGGTCTAAAACTAATCCCGAAGGTAGATGTAGAGGTAGCGTCCCGACGATGATCACATCGACTTTGGAACCATTTCCCACGCGCATCGGCACCTCGTCCTTAGCCAATCTTCGCTTAATCCGTAGCCCCTGTTTCGAGTTGCAAATGTTAGCAATTGAAGCAGTATCAAATACCTAGGCACTACTGCGAGCATTAGTAAGGTACACATCAATAACATGTATATAAAATATACCTTTCACTTTGCCATCCTTCTTCTCCGCCAAATACTTGGGGCAGTTCCGCTTCCAATGACCAGTTCCTTTGCAGTAGAAGCACTCAGTCTCAGGCTTAGGTCCAGACTTGGGTTTCTTCACTTGAGTAGCAACTGGCTTGCTGTTCTTCTTGAAGTTCCCCTTCTTCCCTTTACCCTTTTTCTTGAAACTGGTGGTCTTGTTGACCATCAACACTTGATGCTCCTTCTTGATTTCTACCTCCATAGCCTTTAGCATTGCGAAGAGCTCGGGAATCATCTTATCCATCCCTTGCATATTATAGTTCATCACGAAGCTCTTGTAGCTTGGTGGCAGTGATTGAAGAACTCTCTCAATGGCACTATCATCAGGAAGATTAACTCCCAGATGAGTCAAGTGGTTGTGGTACCCAGACATTCTGAGTATGTGTTCATTGACAGAACTATTCTCCCTCCATTTTGCAGCTATAGAACTTATTGAAGACTTCATATCTATCAACCGGGCATTTGCTTGAAATCTTAACTTCAACTCCTAGAACATCTCATATGCTCCATGACATTCAAAACATCGTTGAAGTCCCGGTTCTAAGCCGTAAGGCATGGCACACTGAACTATCGAGTAGTCATTGATAACCCACAAGTATAGGGGATCGCAACAGTTTTTGAGGGTAGGGTATTCAACCCAAATTTATTGATTCGACACAAGGGGAGCCAAAGAATATTCTCAAGTATTAGTAGCTGAGTTGTCAATTCAACTACACCTGGAAACTTAATATCTGCAGCAAAGTGTTTAGTAGCAAAGTAATATGATAGTAGTGGTAACGGTAGCAAAAGGTAACAGTAGCAAAAGTAAAGTTTTTGGTATTTTGTAATGATGATACTAATAGCAACGGAAAAGTAAATAAGCGAAGAACAATATATGGAAAGCTCGTAGGCAATGGATCGGTGATGGAGAATTATGCCGGATGCGGTTCATCATGTAACAATCATAACATAGGGTGACATAGAACTAGCTCCAGTTCATCAATGTAATGTAGGCATGTATTCCGAATATAGTCATACGTGCTTATGGAAAAGAACTTGCATGACATCCTTTGTCCTACCCTCCCGTGGCAGCGGGGTCCTAGCGGAAACTAAGGGATATTAAGGCCTCCTTTTATAGAGTACCGGACCAAAGCATTAACACATAGTGAATACATGAACTCCTCAAACTACGGTCATCACCGGTAAGTATCCCGATTATTATCACTTCGGGGTTAACGGATCATAACACATAATAGGTGACTATAGACTTGCAAGATAGGATCAAGAACTCTCATATATTGATGAAAACATAATAGGTTCAGATCTGAAATCATGGCACTCGGGCCCTAGTGACAAGCATTAAGCATAGCAAAGTCATAGCAACATCAATCTCAGAACATAGTGGATACTAGGGATCAAACCCTAACAAAACTAACTCAATTACATGATAGATCTCATCCAACCCATCACCGTCCAACAAGCCTATGATGGAATTACTCACGCACGGCGGTGAGCATCATGAAATTGGTGATGGAGGATGGTTGATGATAACGATGGCGATGGATTCCCCTCTCCGGAGCCCCGAACGGACTCCGGATCAGCCCTCCCGAGAGGTTTTAGGGCTTGGCGGCGGCTCCGTATCGTAAAACACGATGAATCCTTCTCTATGATTTTTTTCTCCCCAAAACCAAATATATAGAGTTGGAGTTGAGGTCGGAGGAGCTCCAGGGGGCCCACGAGGTAGGGGGCGCGCCCCCACCCTCGTGGACAGGCGCTACAAAAAAAAGACACATCCGTGACATTTTGGGCCGAACGAAATTTTTTACTGTCATACATATGACACTTCTATGATGATAATTGTGACAAAACCTGGTATCATCATAGATGTGGTGGGCTCCTACTTCTATGACAAAAAATCATGACAGAACATGGGCTTTTCGTCCTGGGCGGGCTGGAGACACAGCTGCATGACATTCTTTGGGCCATCCATGACGGAAAAAACCATGGTAGAAGCGAGGGCGAGGAAAATTTCGAGGAGTTCCCGGTTACGGTGGGAGGTCGGGGGCCGAGCGATGCGCGTTTCTCTCATACACGTACGCGCGTGTGTGCGAGGCGTTGGCTCTAACTAAACTCGAGCGAGGCGTTGGGCTCTAACTGAACCCGAGCGATTGCACTCCAGGCTACGCGTTACTGAACCCGAGCGATCGATCGATGGCTGTTAACTGAACCCGATCGAGCGATTCCTTCGCTACTGCTGCTAACTGAAGCCGATCGATGCTGCCTCTGGATGAACAGTGAGCGTTGCGGGTGGGGGGTGGGGGGGTTGGATGAACAGTTCCCGGTGGGGGTGGATGAACATGACCCCGTGGTGTTGCCTCTGGATGAACAGGACACCGATCGATCGAGCCGGTTGGGGCTGGATGAACAGGACCCTGTGGAGGGCTGGATGAACAGGACCACCCCGTGGAGGGCAGGATGAACAGTAGACGGTGGAGGGCAGGATGAATAGTAGCCCGTGGAGGGGTGGTTGAACAGGAGCCCGTGGAGAGGGCTGGTTGAACAGTAGCCGGTGGAGTAGAGCGCGGTGGAGGCTGGATGAACATGAGCCCGTGGATGAACAGTCGCAGGTGGAGGCTGGAGGAGGTCGACGGTGGATGAACAGTAGCTCATGGAGGCTGGAGGGGGTCGACGGTGGAGATGAACAGTATCCCGTGGAGTCCCGTTTTGCGGTACGCCACACCCCTCCCGATGAACAGGACCCCCGTTTCGACCGTAGCGCTCCAACACAAGTCCGTTTCCTCCGTTTTGCGGTACGCCACACCCCTCCCGATGAACAGGACCCCCGTTTCGACCGTAGGAGGTCCATTTCGTCCGTTTTGCGGTACGCCACACCCCTCCCGATGAACAGGACCCCCGTTTCGACCGTAGGAGGTCCGTTTCCTCCGTTTTGCGGTACGCCAGACCCCTCCCGATGAACAGGGTCCCGTTTCGAACGTGGCCGATCGAACACAAGGCCATTTCCTCCGTTCTGCGGTACGCCAGGCCTCGTTTCCATCGCCTGTTCCGTCCAAGCCCTCCCGATGAACACGACGCATTCCGTTGCCTCCCCATGAACACGACGCATTTCGTTGCCTCCCCATGAACACGACGACGTTGCTGCTTCTCCGTTCCGACCCAGCCATGTACACGAGCCCTGGCCGTACGTATGCGCGAGTAGGCGTTCGAGACCCCGCCCGTATGTACACATATGTGGCCGTATTTTCTTTCTTGCACCCTGGCCGCTGTACGTACGTGTACAGGCTACGTGTGCACCTCTACTACGACACATGCGCGCCTCTACTACGACACGTGCGCGCCTCTACATCGACCAGTATGTACGTACACGTTCGCGACCAGAATGACAACGCTACGTATGCTTCGATGTAACACCCCGGATGTGATTTACCCAATATGTAATCCAACTCTTGCCGTTTCCGGCCTTAAGTTATTTTATTTTCTCGGGTTCGGGTTTTTGTCTTCGTGTGTTGTTGTCGTTGTCGTGCATCTCATATCATGTCATCATGTGCATTGCATTTGCATACGTGTTCATCTCATGCATTCGAGCATTTTCCCCGTTGTACGTTTTGCATTCCGGCGCTTCGTTCTCCTCCGGTGGTCATTTCTACCTTTCTTTCGTATGTGGGGATTAAACATTTCCGGATTGGACCGAGACTTGCCAAGCGGCCTTGGTTTACTACCGGTAGACCGCCTGTCAAGTTTCGTACCATTTGGACTGCGTTTGATACTCCAACGGTTAACCGAGGGACCGAAAAGGCCTCGTGTGTGTTGCAGCCCAACACCCCTCCAAGTTGTCCCAAAACCCACCTAAACCCTCTCCATCATCTAGAGCGTTCGATCACGATTGCGTGGCCGAAAACCGCACCTTATTTGGACTCTCCTAGCTCCCTCTATGCCTATATATAGACCCCTCGTTCCAAATTCCGGATCCCCTCTTCGAAACCCTAAAATCCCAGATCCGCCGCGCCGGACAATGTCCGTCCCGGGCCGGACACACCGCGCCGCCGCGCCCAGCCAGTGGAAGGCCGCCACCTGTCCCGCGCGGGGCCTCCCTCCGCCGCCGGCCCGCGAGGCCCAAGTCGGGCCCTCCTCCGCCGCCGCCCGGGCCGAGCCGCCCAAGCGCGCTGCCCGCGTCTTCCCCGTCGCCGGCCACCTCCGCCGCCGCGCGCCATCGCCGGCGCCGCCGCATCCGGCCGCTGCGAGCCCGCCCGACGCGCCGCCTCGCCCGGAGACCGCCGCCTCATCGCCGTCCAAGCCCGCGCCCGACCGCCGCCGTCGCCGCCCCGGCCTCCTCCTCACCTCCGGCCGGCGAGCCCCTCCTCCGCGCCAAGTCCGAACTCCGGCCGACGAACCTCGGGAAGCGTAATGTCCGGATCTGGATCTAGATCCAAACTCGGTTGACTTTCCGTCCCTAACCCTAATATTTTTGCTCCTGTTCATTGTGCCGTAACTCCTCATCCGTAGCTCCGTTTTGGGCATATAGCATATCAAAATGTTCATCTCAGAGAGTACATCATTTCATCTCATTGTATCATTTTCATTTGAGTTCATCTTGATGCCCGAAATGCTGTTAGAAGAGTGCTATTTGAGATATTTATCAGATCTGCTGCTCCAATTAGTTATTTGTCATTTTTGCCATGATTATTGTGTGCATGATATGCCCCTGAGCTCTACATATGTTTTGTTAAGGGTTTTGCCATCTTTCTGGAGGTGCAACCCATGTATTTTTGTGATGTGTGTGGTGACTAGCACAAGCTTGCAAAGTGAGGCATTTGTTAATGCTGATTTCAGGGACTTAGCATTCCCCTAAGTCCTTGAGCTGGTTATCTCATATGGCCATATGTTCATGTTGTTTCCTAGTGATCCGTGCCTCTTTTGAGGATGATCACTAAGGATGTTTTGTTAATATTGTAGTGCTCTATCCATCCATGTCTTTGTTTGCAATTATGGAGCACCCTAGATTGAGTCAATTGAGCTCTACTTTTGTCATTTCGTGAATCTGGGCAGATTGTCTACTTGTTAGCAATTTTGCCGAGGATGTTGTAGTTGATCCGTGCATGCTATGGTATTGTTCTTGCCATGTCTAGCTTGCATCTTGTGTATTCTTGATGGGTGTATGCTTAGTTTATCATGACTTGCTCTGTAGTGAGTGCATCGAGCTCGTAAACATGCCTACTTGATATCTGTTTCGGCATATTCCAGTTTTCTCTAAGTCTGAGAACTGATTATGTTTTTGCCATGTTCACATGCTTGCAAATGTATTTTCTGATCCCTTTTGGCTCAAGGTCACTAAGGGACTTTTGTTAAGCTCTTTGAGTAGCTCCATGCCATGCTTTACTTTTCCATGTTCAGGTCCTGTAGCATATAGTTTCCATGCTCCGAAGAGTGCTATCTGATCTGAAATTCCAGACAAGTGTTAATTTCACCAAGTCTGAAATCTGTTTGTCAAATGCATTTTTGCCATGCTTGTTTGAACCTGTAAATGGATGAATTGGCCGTAGCTCAGTGCTAGACTTTTGTTAAGCATCTCGAATGGATACCTGACATGTATTTTGTTGTCATGTTTGGGTGCTGTAGCATGTTCATCTTGTTGCATTTAGATGGATACTTGCTGTAAATCGCAGACCGGTGCCATAGTTGAATTGCTTGCCATTTCCAAACCGTAACTCCGATTCCGGCGTTCTTTATATCGTTTTTAAGCGATTTCATCTCATCTTTCCAGTGGCACACTTGGATTTCCAAGTTGAGGCCAGGTTCATGCATTACTTGTCCATTCTTGCATATGCATCCCGCATCGCATCCCGCATAGCATACCATCTTTGCATCATGTTGTTTGAGTTTGCACGTGGTTGATTGTGCTCCGTTTGCTTGTTTGTCTTGTTTGGGTAGAGCTGGGAGACGAGTTCGCTAACGAGGAGCCCGTTGAGTTTGCTTTCGAGGATCCAATCAACTCTGACAACTTTGCAGGCAAGATGATCATACTCTCGAAATCACTACTATCTTTGCTTTGCTAGATGCTCGCTCTTTTGCTATGCCTATGCTACGATGCCTACCACTTGCTTATCATGACTCCCAAATTGCCATGTCAAACCTCTAACCCACCATGTCCTAGCAAACCGTTGATTGGCTATGGTACCGCTTTGCTCAGCCCCTCTTATAGCGTTGCTAGCTGCAGGTGAAGATTGGAGACCGTTCCTTGTTGGAACATTATTTACTTGTTGGGATATCATTATATTGCCATGTTATCTTAATGCATCTATATACTTGGTAAAGGGTGGAAGGCTCGGCCTCTCGCCTAGTGTTTTGTTCCACTCTTGCCGCCCTAGTTTCCGTCATATCGGTGTTATGTTCCCGGATTTTGCGTTCCTTACGCGGTTGGGTGATAATGGGAACCCCTTGATAGTTCGCCTTGATTAAAGCTTTTCCAGCAATGCCCAACCTTGGTTTTACCATTTGTCACCTAGCCTCTTTTTCCCTTGGGTTTCCGGAGCCCGAGGGTCATCTTATTTTAAACCCCCCGGGCCAGTGCTCCTCTGAGTGTTGGTCCAACTCGTCAGCCGCCGGTGGCTGCCAGGGGCAACCCTGGGCTGGCCTACCGGAAGTTTAGACAATCTGAGTGTGCCCTGAGAATGAGATATGTGCAGCTCCTATCAGGATTTGTTGGCACATTCGGGCGGTGCTGCTGGATTTGTTTTAACCTGTCGAAGTGTCTTGAAGAACCGAGATACCGAGTCTGATCGGAACGTCTCGGGAGGAGGTCTATTCCTTCGTTGACCGTGAGAGCTTGTCATGGGCTAAGTTGGGACTCCCCTGCAGGGATTTGAACTTTCGAAAGCCGTGCCCGCGGTTATGGGCAGATGGGAATTTGTTAATGTCCGGTTGTAGATAACTTGAACCTTAATTTAATAAAAAAATGAATCAACAGTGTGAGTTACCATGATGGTCTCTTCTCGGCGGAGTCCGGGAAGTGAACACGGTGTTGGAGTAATGCTTGCGCAGGTTGTTCTCTAGTTTCTTGTTCGCGCTTTGCCTCCTCTTCTCGCTCTCTTTTGCGAACAGGATAGCCACCATATATGCTACTCGCTTGCTGCAGCTCCACATATTTACCTTGCCTTTTCCTATTAAGCTTAAATAGTCTTGATCGCGAGGGTGCGAGATTGCTGAGTCCCTGTGGCTCAGAGATTACTTCCAAACCAGATGCAGGGCCTGATGACTCCGTTCTAGATGACGCGCTTGAGCTCAAGTGGGAGTTCGACGAGGACTCTCAACGATACTACGTGTCTTTCCCTGATGATCAGTAGTGGTGCCCAGTTGGGGGTGATTCGGGACCGTGTCGCTTGTTGGGTTATCTTTTATTTTGGCGCCGTAGACGGGCCATGAGTGTTTGAATGTTGTAATGTTATTTATGCACTTGATTGACGTGGCGAGTGTAAGCCAACTATGTATCTCCCCTTTTATTATCTATATTACATGGGATGTTGTGATGATTGCCTAACTTGCGACATTGCTTTCAATGCCGTTATGTCTCTAAGTCGTGCCTCGACACGTGGGAGCTATAGCCGCATCGAGGGCGTTACATTCGACCAGGTGGGTCCCGACTGTCAGGCACTTCCTTGCCTGCAAAGATGTAGCTGGTGGGTCCCAGCAGTCAGGGGGCGAATCGTTTTTTTGCCTGCACGCACTTCCTTGCATGCGAAGATGTAGCTGGTGGGTCCCAGCAGTCAGGGGGAAACGTTTTTTCGTGAAATACAGTGGCCCGTCCGGTGGGTCCCAGCTGTCAGGTGGAGGAATCGTTATTTTCCGCGTAATAAGGAGACACTTCCTTGCTGCGGCCGTGGACCCAGCTGTCAGCCTCTCCACGTACAGTCCACGTCCGACGGAAGTCGTTCCTTGACCACGTTGACCACGCCGCGTCGAGAGCACCAGGGCGGTGGATGACGGCGAGGCCTAGGAAGGGGACGACACGGAGGCAGGGAAGACTCGGCAGTTGTTTCCCATGCGGAGGGGAGTACGACTATACAAGGGTTTACTGGTTCGTCTGCCGTCGCCGGAGAATAACAACAGGTGTGGGTGAGTAGAGGGATGGCTAGGCCAGCGATGGGAGTACGGTCGGGCGGTGAGGCCTGTGCGGCAGCACAGCCGGCCGCGAGGAGGAGGGAGCAGGCAGTCCCGCCGGCGCTTGTTTGAGCGGCTGGAGCAGGAAGAGCAGAGATTGAAGAAGCACGATGGCCGTTGGATGGACATCCAACAGTCAGTGCTTGTGCGTCAACCTTTTTATAGGAAAGCCTCAAATCTGTGGAAAATAGCATACAACCCATCTGCCATTATTTCTAATAATTTACAGCCCATTTGCTAATTCCTAAGGTTTTTTTGGAGCCCATATTCTTTTTGTTAGCATTACAGCCCATATTGTGGCAACGGTTAAAAAATTATACGAAATTTTGCATATTTCGGTGCGGTCCGAACTGTTTTTAATCCTGAAATTTTGACTCACATTCAAACTGATTTTAAAAATAAATGTATATCAATATAAAATCCAACAAATTCTCCACACATAAAAATTAATGTAATTTAAAATCTTGAAATGAAAAAAAGATATTTGAAACTAATTGCCGGTTTGATGTGTTTTAAAAATGTACAACCCATTTCTCATTACTGATGGGCCATTTTCTCGGCCAGCCGAATGAAAGCTCTCCTCGTCTTGAAGGATTTGCAGCCCAACAGGCCTGACAAAGCTACTTACTTGGCAAATCACAAAAAACTGGGCTATGGCCGTGGAACCAGCTATCAGCCTCTCCATGTACAGTACTCTTCCGATGGAAGTCATTCCTTGACCACGTTGACCACGCCGCGCGGAGAGCACCACGACGGTGGACGACGACGAGGCCTAGGAAGGGGACGACGCGGCAGTGGAAGCCCGCGCGGAGAGGACTACGAGGGTTCACTGGTTCGGCTGCGGTGTGAGGCTGCCATCGCCGCAGGGCCTGGCTAGCGGTGGGAATAGTAGGGGGCGGTGAGGCTTCTGCGGCAGCACAGCCGACCATGGGAGGCAGGAGCATGCAGCACGACCGGCGCTGCTTTGGGCGGCTGGAGCAAGAAGACCAGAGGTTGAAGAAGCACTACGGCCGTTGGATGGACATCGTATGGTCACTGGAGCTAGAATCGTTCATATTGACTAAATTGACAAAGCCTTTCGTCCCCGTCAACTTAGTAGGCCCACAAGTCAGCCTCCCAGCAAGGTGGGTCCCAGCTAGCAGGGGGAGTATTCATTTTTTTGTGCGTAATAAGGAGGCACCTCCGGTGGGTCCAAGCTGACAGCGGGGGGAACGTTTTTTCGCGAAATACGGTGGCCCGTCCGGTGGGTCCCAGCAGTCAGGGGGAAACGATTTTTTTCGCAAAATACTGGTGGCCCGTCTGGTGGGTCCCCGCTGTCAGGTGGAGGAATAATTATTTTCCGCGTAATAAGGAGGCACTTCCTTGCGGCTGCCGTGGACCCAGCTGTCAGCCTCTCCACGTACAGTACTTTTCCGATGGAAGTCGGTCGTTGACCACATTGACCACGCCGCGCCGAGAGCACCACGGTGGTGGACGACGGCGAGGCCTAGGAAGGGGACGACGCGGAGCCGTGCAAGACGCGACAGTGGATGCCCACGCGGAGAGGAGTACGAGCGTTCACTGGTTCAGCTGCGGTGTGAGGCTACCGTCGCCGCAGAATAACAGGGGGTGTGGGTGAGTGGAGGGATGGCCTGGCCAGTGTTGGGAGTAGTATGGGGGCGGTGAGGTCCCAGCTAGCAGGGGGTATTCATTTTTTTGGGCGTAATAAGGAGGCACTTCCTTGCGTGCGAAGATATAGCTGGTGGGTCCGACCTGTCAGCGGGGGGAACGTTTTTTTCACGAAATACAGAGGCCCTTCCTGTGGGTCCTAGCTGTCAGGTGGAGGAATCATTATTTTGCGTGTAATAAGGAGGCATTTCCTTGTGTGCGGCCGTGGACCCAGCTGTCAGCCTCTCAACGTACAGTCCACTTCCGATGGATGTCGTTCATTGACCACGTTGACCAGGCCACGCCGAGAGCACCAGGGCGGTGGACGACGGCGAGGCCTAGGAACGGAACGACACAGAGCTAGGGAATACTCGGCAGTTGTTTCCCACGCGGAGGAGTACGAGGGTTTACTGGTTCGTCTGCCGTCGCCGGAGAATAACAGCATGTGTGGGTGAGTAGAGGGATGGCTAGGCCAGCGATGGGAGTACGGTGCGGCCGTGAGGCCTGCGCGGCAGCATAGCCGGCCGCGGGAGGAGGGAGCAGGCAGTCCCGCCGGCGCTTGTTTGAGCGGCTTGAGCATGAAGAGCAGAGATTGAAGAAGCACGACAGCTGTTGGATGGACATCCAACAGTCACTGCTCTCGTGTGTTGACTAAGTTGACAGGGCGTTGCGTGTGCGTCAACCTGTAGTAGGCGCACAAGTCAGCCTCAAATCTGTGGAAAACATCATACAGCCCATCTGCCATTATTTTTAATAATGTACAGCCCATTTGCTAATTCTTAAGAATTTTTTTGGAGCCCATCTTCTTTTTGTTAGCATCACAGCCCATATTGTGGCCACGGTTCAAAAGTATACGAAATTTTGCATATTTCGGTGCGGTCAACTGTTTTTAATCCAGAAATATCGATTCATATTCAAACTATTTTGAAAAATAATTTATATAAATATAAAATCCAAATAATTGTCCACGCATAAAAATCAATGGAATTTAAGATCTTGTAATGAAAAAAAATTGAAACTAATTCCCGGTTTGATGTGTTTTAAAAATGTACATCCCATTGCTGGGCAAACCGAATGAAACTCTCCTCGTCTTGAAAGATTTGCAGCCCAGCATAGCCGATAAAGCAAGTAGGCCTTGTTTGGGTATTTCTTTAAAAAAATAGAACTGGGCTAGCCATTTTCAGCAAGAAAAAAACACAACTGGGCTCATGATGTGGTAAACATAAATAAAACCCTAGCTAGACGGGCCACAGCCCCCGCACAGCCCCGTTGTTACCCTGATCCGTCGCTAAAACTAGTATAAATAACAACTACTTGTTCCTCAAAAAAAAACTATGCGACTTGCTGGGTCCCTGGTGTCAGCCGCTCGTAGTGTAATTCTCTCGTTTATTGACTACGTTGACAATGGCGTGAGCCCCAGATGTCCAACCATTAGGAGGAACCATATTTTTGGGCTTGTACTATAGAGGCACTTGCTTGCGTACTGCCATGACGCTGGTGGGTCCCTACTGTCATCCTCTCCATGTACATTCATCTCCTTGTTCCTCTCGGTTGTTGACGACGTTGACAACGCAAGAGGGCGGTGCACCGCGCACGGCGAGCGAACCAAGGCCGCAAGGCGGAGGACGACGGCGAGGCCTCGGACGGAACGAATAGGAGCCGTTGAAGATGCGCCGGTCCAGTCGTAGGCGGAGGGGAGTACGAGGGTTGACTAGTTCGGGCACGGGTGCGTTTTGGGGCTGACGTCGCCGGAGAATAACAGGACGTGTGGGGGAATAGACGGAGGGACTGGCCAACGTTGGAGGGTACGTACGGTAGGGCGGCGGAGGCGCAGCCAGCCATGGGAGGCGGGAGCAGGCGGAGCCGACGGGGTGGTTTGGTTTGGGCGATTGGAGGAAGAACAAGACAAGAGATAGAATATACACGACAGATGTTGGATGTCAATCCAACGGCTGGTAGGCAGAATCGTTTGTTGACTGGCTAGTAAGTCGACACCACCTTGGATAGGCTATTTCCTCGTGGGTCCCAAATGTCAGAATCCAAATCTGTCACGGTCATGCAGCCTTTCCTATGAAAATTTACAGCCCATTTGATGTGCTAGTTCGAAATAAGTTTGTGGGTGCTGGTGGGGGCTAATCACTTGGCTTCTGTAATGCATAGTGAGCTCAAGCAGCCGGCGAGAGTGATGTTATTTCCCTTGGTTTGGATTTGTTACAATATTTCACTCTAAATTAAACGAATGGCAAGCCATTTGCTTTGTTTCAAAGAAAATATGACAGTCACAGCCGAGTTGAAAAGGGCAGGAACATCTAACTCCAGCTTACAAACTGTATAAAAGTACGAGGGTTAATTGTTCATCAGGTTTACAAAAAAACCAGATTGAAAAGGGCAACAACATCTAACTCCAGCACTGTTTTCGGCAGTCACAGTCAAATGTATCGGTCAGGTCCATAGAATGAACATCCTGGGTCGTAAAATTTACTGGATTATGACCACAATATGTTGTAAATAGAAGCCCGACACGTTCAGAAGCTCTTTTGCCCACCTGAAACTCCTTTTTTTGCTCTTCGACATACCCATCCGTCAAAACCATGCTGCTGATAAACTTAAGCCTGATGGACAATGGTAACCTCGCATTCAGCAGGAAGAATGTGATAAATCTTGTGTTTGCAGGGTTGGCTACATATCGTTCTAGCATTATTGTCTTCAATCGAATCTCATGAGAAGTGAGAAAATCCCGATGCTTACGAATCCACCGATTGGTTATAACTTTCTTACCCCATCCTATTGCCTAAATAGACATGAAGATTGAAAACAGTTAAGGTCTAAAAGAAGAGTGTCGAAAGAGCAACAACTGAACGGTTAATTCTAGTACACTATATGCGGGCTTCCAATGTGCGTGAAATTATCACCTTTATATACAACTTCTCCAGACATGGAAAGCATTGCAGCAAGCCAATAATCTTGTTCAGATCAAAACTATCCATTTGGATATATAAGATCTTGACAGAATCCAGCACCATTGATCGGCCATCCATGGAGAAACTCTTCATTGAGCATAGAACATAATATTAGTACAAAATGTGTACTCCAAGATGATATATAAATTATGCGCAGAAATTTAAAATGCAGCTTATGGTTACAAGTGTAGATGATAGTATAAAGTACCTGAAGAACTGTGGAGCCAAACACCATATTGAAATGAGCACAGAGATCATGTATTACACCCAAGGTCTCCAGTTTAGGCGCAGAGAGGACGGTTATTTGCAATGGTGAATAACTAGAATCAAGGATCAACCTTTGAAGTGAAGGGGCATCTTGGATGATGAGCTGCCTTCTGTCAAAAGAAATTCCAATTCTTACAAGGTTAGGCGACTTTATTTGGAGACAACCGATTCTAACTGTGAAAACAAGCACCAAGCACTCCAGCGCAGGGCAACTGGAGTGGATGATGCTGTGCAATGAGGCCTCCGATATACGAACCCGCACAAGTGAAAGTTTCTTGAGAAATGGGAGTCGAAGGTTTAGTACCAGATTGTCTGGTAGGTAGCACTGCACGAAGGTGGTAGTGTGGAGAGAGGACGAAAACCCCGAGATGGACATCGGTGCTGAGGGCACAAGTTCATGGCGTTTGGTATGTGGTATGTGATTTCCAAGGGAATAGTAGAACTCAAGCAGCTATAGTTCTGTGAATTCAGGGGATTCCAGCCAGGCGTCCATCGTGCAGGGCATGGTATGCTTGCTCAGGTAGCATGACGGGATGCAGAGGCTTTGAACGGAGCCCTGGTGGGAGGAGATGATGGCTCTAGGGATTTCAAAATCATTGAAGAGAGATAGCTGACGACAGTCGAGATTAAGGGGAACGGCGCGCCATAGAGGGCGCCACCGAATTGAGAGGACTTGGGTGCGGCAGCAATCCTTGGTGGGGAGAAGCGAGAGGATCTCCCCAAGGATGGCATCCGGGAGATCGCTGATGCGGTCCACCTGAGATTCTACGGGTTCCTGGGATCCGGTGGGGGCGGGGTCGCCGCTTCTCCCCGCTCTACCGGGTGCGGGATCTACAACAGGCGTCGCCGCTGGCGGGAGCCTCATCTTCTTGGTGCTGGGGTCAGCCGACTCCATTTTCCTCGAGGGCGTCGTGTCGCGCTCACGGATTTGAGCAGAGTAACGAATGACGAGCCTAGTTCTAGTGCGAGCGAAGAAGAAGGGGAGCTGGGGGTTTTCTGTAGGAGTGAGGAAGAAGGGGAGCTAGGGTTTTCTGTAGGAGTGAGGTGAGGAATTTGGGGGTACGAGTGGAGCAAGCTGACGTGAGGTGGGTGGGAGCGAGGAGGAAGAACAACACCCAGGTTTTTTTGGGGGGGGGGGTGTGCTGGGTGTGGGTAGCGCCTCTCATTCAGTAAATATATGTGCTTTTGAATTGATTTTACTATTTACTAGTGTGGATGGGCTGTTTTGTCTTGGGACCTGAGAAACAATTACTACTAGTACAGTGGAGACACTCTACAGCTACCCAGAAAAACAATTACTACTAGTACAGTGGGGACACTACCGCTTCTGGCTCCTCCTAGGTCATTGAAACATCTCCCTCTACTGAATGCCGTTATACTTTTGTTCACCGACATGCGGGCCATGCAGCGCGCGGGCCCAAATGCCATCCACCAAATTAGAAGGCAATATGTAGGCGGAGAGTCACCCCGGTCGTAGCGCGGCAGTAACGAGCCGTCGTATCACAAAACCCCACCTCCCCACAGTCTAAGTTTGACGGACGAAGCAACCATCATTTCACTCTTCGCTGAATCCCCTTCTCTCTCACCGTCTTCAAGAAAGGCAACACTTGCATCTACCACTGTTCTTCTCTCCGAACGAAGGGAAGGTAAACGGATCCGTGATGTTGGTATATTTTCATTCAGAGGAAAAAAAGAACTTTTGCAAAGCAGTAACCGATCCTCACTCTCTTTTTTGTTTCATTGTCATTGCGATTGTGTTTTCCTTTCAGTGGACTCCTAGTATTCGTCAGTTTCATGATGGACCAAGGAGAACCAGGCAAAGATCTGCCGATATTGGAGCTGACGCGGGAGGCTGATCGCCACGAGATAGAGAGCTCCAAGAAGATGGAGGCAAACCACTGAGGCGACCCCAGATACTGAGATGGTCAACGCCCCGTTTGAGCTTACAGCCCCCGTGGCACTACAGGAGCAGTTTTCCCCCTTCGAGGATGTGTCCCCCCCGCTGAGCTGCCCAAGGTGATTTCCTTCTTTGCCGATCTCGATTGTGGTTTTTCATCTAAGTATGTGGTGATTTTTTTTAGAAAAGGAAGTATGTGGTGATTAATAATGCAAAATTTTATTAGCTTCGATGCCATGGTATACGTAGTGGTTTAAATAACTTGTGTTTCTTATACTGAAAAGTAATTCAGAATTTGTTTCTGTTTCAATTAGAGCCCTGATGCAGACAAGGATTGTGTGGTTGTACATGTCACTCGCTATGAGGTGGACGGCATGAATATACACACTGGGAAAACAGAGTTCTTAGGCTGTTGGATCCTGGAAGCCATTTGCGGTTATACCAATGAAGAGTTGTATTCCAGCCTCACTGTTGTCAGGCGTGTTGTCCAGGGTGTACTGAAGCACAAGAAGTTCAAAGCTACTCCTTCGTTTGTGAGGAATACTGTTCTTGTCAAGCTTACGCAGGAAGATGATGTGGCATGCCTCCACAAACAAGTTTATCAGTGGCAAGGCCACAAGGTTGTCTTCATGAAGGTTCACAGGATTGAGCTGCTGCGGGATGTCCTCGATGATGTTCATGGCAAGGTCCGTCTTGTGTCCAGCCCAAATTAGATCGAGGCATGAAATAGTTGCCCCAGCTAGTGTTTAATGGTAGTTTGGATTGTGTCTAATTATCCGAAACTTGCCTGTTATCGACCCCTCTGGGGCTAGTACTCTGTTTGAATCCGTCTATGGGAACTGCTGCTACTTTTGTGTGCTCGTGAATCATGTGAGAACCATCATAATTGTTGCCGAAACAGATGCGTCGTCACTAGTTTTTTCATGAATATGGCATGGTAAGACATAAGTTGTCACGGTTTATCATACGAGCAGTGTGTGTTTTGATGAAACAGAGCACTCGTTCGAGAACCGTGCGCCGACGTATACATAAGTACTTGTAAACACTGTTGGTGCTACCCCACTTGTAAGCAGTTGTGCAAAACACGACACATTGGCTCAGCTCGTTTCAACACTAGGCTATCGACCAGCTAACAATCAACAATCTGCTGTCTGACATATAAGCAACTATGTATCTTGTTACAGTGGTTCATGCAGTTAATTGAGCCCACAATGTAATAAATTCCAAACATTCACACGCTAGTCCAGCGCTCATGTGGAACACTCACAGTAAACTCGTCTTCATAAAAAACTTGAAAAGCAAGTTAAGCAATTTTATACATCTCAATGATTCATAGAACATAAAAAACATATACTAGTTCACAGCAAAAGACAAAATTGTGAGAAGGTTTACAAATCAGGAAAAAACAAGCAAGGCTTCTCTCTGAGCAAAGGGCCTCCCGGCAAGCTTAAATTTCCTGGAGTTCACTCTGGTTTTTTCTTGTTGCCACCATTCAGGGTTAGGTTCTCTCATTCCAGAATAACCAATTATAATTGTGGTCTCAGCTGGAATGCTGAACTGAACCATGCAGTGTACTGACCAGCTGAAATGCTTGTGCATTCCACTAAATTTAAGCACCGCTATTTGCAGAAATAAGCAGACCACAATGCCTCTTGTCCGCGCACCTGTCCAAAAAACCGCCGTGCAGCCGTGCCAGCTAGTCCTTGGTCCATGGATGAACTGGTAGAAAGTGCATTTCGGACTAGGATGCAGTTGTTTTCGCTCGTCCCTACACTGCAATCAGGAAGTAAAACGTACGAATCAACTTCTTTTAGATTGCGTTGGTCATTCTACCTTAGTTACTACCAATGTAGGGATACCTTGAAGACGGGAGGTTAGACGACGGCAGCGAGGGATAGCCATCTCATTTTGCGCAGTTGTACTAAAACTGAGGTGTGTGCTTTTGATTGCGCGGATAGAAACAATACGGAGACAGACATCCCAAAACGATATGGAGACAGACATCCCTGTTTGCGCAAATAAGAAATATGGTTATTTAAACAGTGACAGATATTACTACTTTCCCCCGTTTCCTCTTAGAACCAAGTCCTAGATTCATGCTATAATTTTCGCACTTTCTTCCCTGTTTGAACCAACGCTTTGAGTCGACTGTATGAAATAGCTTTACTTCTAATCTACTACTACTATAATGCGGCAGTTTTGAAATTGGATTTACCACTCCATCTTCGGTTCTCCCGCCCAAACTAAGCATTGGCTCAAAATCCACCGTTCATTTCCCCTCTCATGCATATCACTGCTGTCCATCAAACAAAGGATGACATGATCTGATGGCTAAGAGCTGCCGGATTCACTCCCGCTCCTTGTGCACATGGCGGACTCTGCTCTCCAAGGAAACAAATAAAGAAGTCCCCGTTGAATCTGGATTGCACCTACTGAAGTTGAGAAATGTCTAGAAACTGTTGCCACCTCCTCACATGCAAGTACGACAAGTTGGCAAATAGCTAGCCCATTTTGGTTCCCCGTTGTCACCTGGGAAATAAACACTCTACTACTAACTTATTTTTTTAGATTACTGTAAAAATGGATTTTTTAGATGCCGCTATACTGCAAAGTTTACACTGTTCACTTAACATAACATTGCATGGCTGATGCTAGCTAAAGTTTTATTCTTCTTCATCGACAAATGTAATATTTTTATTATTCGCAGAAAAAGTGTAATATTTTATTTCAGTCATACATAAGCTATACCTCAAGCTAATACATGACATGAGTGTCTGTCAGACCTAAATGACTTATTTAGTTGCACAAAATAGTCCATAAACATGCATGTAAACCGTCAAACAACTCTGGAACTATACATCAGTGGAACCCAGGAAACATCATATAATAAAACTACAACTTTTATCTTGTAATCAAATTCTTACTTGGAACTCAGTTTGATTTGTGCAAGTGATTTGCTTCTTATTTCAGAATAGTCCTTAGATCATGCAAACAAACACACTATGATATCTACTCAAGATACGAGTACCCATTTCTCTCTCTAAAAAGAAGGTATATGAGTATCTATCATACAGAACATACGTGCAAAGCACGTGCCTTAGTAGAAGTCTAGGTGGCTTTGGAACAGCGGACGGAAGTAGAAAAGGATCCACACGAAGGGAGCTGGGGCAGTAGAGCAAGGCAGGTTTCGAAGGAATATATACCTGAGGGTCGTCGGCATGTCGCAAAGACGGCGTCGGGAGGCCGCATCTTGGCCACAATACTGCAGGGAGGAAGAAGGGGTCGGAGGCCCTCCCGAGCCGGTGCTCTCTCGGAGAGAATGGCACGGCCGCCGATTGGGACGCGCGGGCAGCCGTTGGTCTCCTCCCTCGCCGCCGACGACAGCATGAACGATGCACCTACACCCCTGCCCCGGTCGAGGTTGTCCGGCCGGATTTGTGACCAGCCGTGAGCTGAGAGAGTGTGGCCACCTATGTGTTGCTTAGATCTGGAGAGCATGAGAGAGTGAACGAGAGGAACCCTAGTAAAGCAAGCGCTAAGGCTCCTGCTTTTATATATAGTGGAGTGATTTTGTTGTACCAGCTTCAAAAAAATGCGCTCCTACGTGTACCCGCGACTGGGTGTGAGAGAACTAGTGCGTGCGTGCACCGCTTCTCTTCGTGAGAGTACAATATACTATGCCCAAAGAACGTTTGCCGCAAGAGTAATAGTACAAGTGTGTGACGTGTGAGCTAAAATAAAATGTGCGCGCCGTCTTTTGTTTTTTAGAAGTTCTGAGGGTAGGGTGTGAAGAGCACATATGTGCGTGACGTCTACCTGCAGATAGACGGTGGGTGCGACATGCGAGTCTGCGAGAGGACTCGGGAGAGTCGTGACTCGTGAGGGTGCGTGTGCGTGAGAGAGAGGGGGGCACGTATCAATGCAATGCATGTGTCCGTAAATCATTATCCGACAAACGTTCGCCACAAGCCTTTTCCTGACGAACGCCGTAAGGACCGTTAGATCGGCATCCGACAGTGTCAGTTTTGCCATGTCATTTAATAGAACAGCCACTCCTCCTACACACAAATCTTCCACGTGAGTGTTAGCAACTGCCGTATGCTCCCTCCGTTCCGAAATGCAGTGCATATAGCTTTATTGAAAATTCAAACCTCGCAAACTTTTACCGAGTTTTCGTGTACCAAATTGCACATGTAGAATACCATGTATATATCATTTCATTCATCTTCGAGAGGTAACTATAAAGTTGGGTGAGGATTCCACAAAGAAAGACCATCATATCACCCGCAGCAATTTCAAGCATCCTTTAGTGCCAAGGAATATCATAGGAACTCTATATGATATGATTTTTATAGGATTTTTTCCTTTAGAGCCAATTGGTTCATAGGAATAGATTCATATACTCCACATTTAAAAGGAAATAAACATGATATCATTTCTATAGCTTTAGAGCCACATGGTCCATATGAATGGATTCCTATACTCCCTTAATTTCAAAGGAAAATAAACATTAGCGTATATTCAATAGAAAAGTTCCTATGATATGAACCAAATTACATCTCTTTTCTAATCCCTCCTCATAGGAATTGAGAAACATGTCATCTCTAGATTCAATAGAAAAGTTCCTATGATGTGAACCAAATGACATCTCTTTTCCAATCCCTACTCATAGGAATTGAGATGCTCCATGTCATCTCTTTCCCTATAACTTCCATGTATACATCTTCTATTCCTAAATAGATAGTACAACCCACTAGTAGCTTTTTTTTCCAAAACATGCAACTATGGCACAAGAACTATATAGTGTGCCAATAACTTTGAAAGATGGTCGCTGGATGAAGCTAACCCGACAGTGCAGAGATAGGCAAATCCGAGCACTATTGGCCGTTGGATATCATCAACATTCCACCAGATCTGCCACATGTACAATTTAGAAGACTCCATGGTTGAACTTAAGCATAATGCACAAACCTCAAAACACAAGCACTTCTCCTTTGTTCTAGAATCTTCTGTATCATAATTGATTATTTTTTCTAAATGAATTGCCATGATTTGTTTTTTACTTTATGATTTACTCCCTCCGTTCCAAAATAGATGACCCAACTTTGCACTAACTTTGTACAAAGTTAGTGCAAAGTTGGGTCATCTATTTTGGAACGGAGGGAGTACAATGCACAACCCCATGAATCTTAACATTTTTATAAAACTTATTGATTTTGAATGAGATGAACTATAAGAACTAAACGAACATCTACATCATGCATATATGACTCAAAGCTTTACATGATATAGTGTGTATTTATTCATAATTTGGTTTCGAAATCTCATGCGTTTAATACATGTGTACCTTACTAGTTTTGAGTAGAGTAGAAAATTTCACGCAGCCCCGGGAATATCAAAATGCAGGGCCCATGCATCATTGCCTTTCGGTCGAACCTACACCCACAATTTTTTGTACATACTATATCTCCACTGGTCCCCGAACCCAAAATACTGCCTCATTCCCGTAAAACCAAGCGACCCACACATATTTAAGGCGTCGGCTCGAACACGTTTACTACGATGTGGCCCCGCATGCCGTAGTACTCCTACAAACCCTACCGCCGCACTCATCATTGGTTTTCTTTAAGAGGACGAGGGAGAAGCCATTTGTAGTGGAGGAGCTTTAAAAAAGGATCTGTAGTGGAGACCCCTACCCTAGGGTGCCCTAGGTAGCTGCCGCACACATCATTGTTTTCTCTTTTCTTTATGCTCTTGCGCCCTAGAGTGAAATGATGGTTGCTTCGTCCGTCCAGCTTAATGCGGGAAAGGTGGGGCTTTGTGATTTGACCCCTTGTCGCTCATTTTCTACTACTGCGGCGCTACGACCGGGGTGCCTCCAATTCCAACCGCTGCTCCGAACTGTAATTTGGTGCATCGCACGTGGAACAAGATGGTGGATGAGCCACATGTCGGCCAAAGGGGTCCTGCTAAGTGTGTCGCCATTTCGTGTGCGGACTAACCCTGCTTGAGTTGCTACGCCAACACGACAGGAGCAGCCTACCACTTGGTTTTGCTCCTTGGTGAATCCCGACTATATTGATCTAAAAAGATATGTGCTGAACTACCCTCTCCATCTCGGTTTTTTTATTTTTAGGCGTCTCGGTTTATAGGGCCTGCATGTAGTTCTAGGTCATCCATTTGACTAACTAAATATGAGTTACTATGTCACAAAAAGTATATCATTGGATTCTTAAGCGGATGTAGTTGTATTTAAAAGTCAAGGGCGGGGCTTTTCCTGCGTGGTAGGCGGCGAGGCCTAGTCGGTTCAACAGAGACGCGAGAAGACGAGGGAGTAGGCTGCTGCAAACGCAGGGCTGTGTGATTTGACAGTGAGTTACTGCTGGACAGGTGGGGCCCCGTGATTTGACTTGCCATTATCATTTTAACTGCGGCGCTACGACCGGCGTGAGTCTCCTAGATTCCTGACCACCTCCATACAGGTGCCTCTCCCAATGCTCCACTATGTAGTAGAGGCTGGCTCTTGTATGAGAGCCCACTTCTCCACTTTTTCCTTGCCTCTCTTTCCTCCACATATGCAAAAATGCCATGTAAAGCACACTATTGTACTTACTTTTACTTGCTCCCACAGGTGCTTAAGCTTGCCACATAGGCATAAAGTCTGATGTGGCAAGTTAATCAAGAAGAGAGAGACTAGTTTGGTGACCCAAGGAAGAAACGGTGCTAGGCGCGTGTACCTAGGTGAAAAGACAATTTTGAGTCTATAGCTAATTAAATGAAGCAAACTTAGCAACACCATTTCATTGGAAGAGTCACTCCTTGGCAAATGCAATAAATACACGCGCTTAGCACCGTTTCTTCCTTGAGTACGAAGAAAGAGATAGAGAGGAGTAAAAAACACTTATAGCCAAACTTGTTGTAGTATGAGTGACTAAGTGATGACTATGTATGACATGCCAACACCAGATAGCCTAACGCACCGTGTTAAATCTCCAAGGCGCGACTGCGCGAGCGACGCGACGGTCGTGGTAGGCGCGACCATGATACGGGCTGCTGGCAGCCCTTGGATCTGAGATCAAACGGTCGCATGCTAAGTTGCTGAAAATTTGCAGAATAACCCTCTAGGATAGGATATTCACCCATAGGTCTAGAATCACGCCATGCAACCGTTCGATCTCAGATCCAAGGGCTCTTAGAAGCCCGTATCATGGGAGAATGGAAAGCCACTACCCTGCCGTTCGCACGCTGGCAGTTCGCTCCTACTCGTCCCCGCACGTCCTTCAATACTACGGCGGTTCGCTCCTAGCTAGTCGTCCCGTCCATTCACATTACGGTAGTTCCACTAATCCTAACCCTCCTCCCAAATCCATGGCGTCCCAAATCTCCACGATCGGCGGTGAGTACAAGGTTAGAACCATCACTGGCGATGAGTTCGACGTCCTCTACACCCGTTCTTCCGCGACGGTGAAAGGATGCCTTTCTCGCTTCAGACGCATGTTTGAAAACTCAGATGATGAGTGGGTCGCTGGGCTAGATGTTGAGTACACCACAGTCCTAGGACGAGAGAAGGATCTAAAGGACGAAGAGAGGAAGAAGCCCGCCGTGATACAGGTTTGCGTACATAACGTTTGCTTGGTCTAATACATATGCCATGCCGACGTAGAGTGCCAGGATTTTAAGAACTTCCTCAAGGACAAAACAGTGAAATTCGTTACTGTAGACTTTACGAACGACGAAGAAGTCCTGGGTCGGATAGGCCTCGTTGTAGGCAACCCCTTCGACCTCCAGAAGAATCGGCTGGTGCCCTCTCGTCAGCCTTCAATGCTGACCCTGGCAGGAGCCATGGTTCATCCTTTGTATGGTAAACTGGAGAAACCTCCATACACGTTTCATCGTCATGCATGGCAGCGGAATGTACTAGATATAGACCACATCCACTACGCTGCAATGGATGGCTACCTTTGTTTCAATATCTCAAGGGTTGGATGAGGAGCAACAGCCAAGTGTGCGGTTCAAGCAAAGAAATATCAGCCAAGAGGAATAGGGACAAGGACGAAGTCGAGGACGTGGACGAGGACTCCGAGTAAGGTGGCAGTGTCGTTGCTCATGGTGGTTCTAAACTTCTAATGCAGTGTCTACCAGATTAGTTGCATAGTTTAATTTCAGGTGTGCTTAGTTTAATTTGAGGGGTGTGTTGTGCTGAGCCCCCAACAGAACTATGTTATGTTTCTTCTTGTTACTTTAACTCTTCAGTATGTACATACTACTAGTATTACTTTAATAGAATTTAGCACCCCAATTAAGCACGTACTAGCTTTTTTAATAGTACTATATGCATAATTTGGTGACGAGCGCTCTCTATATGTACCACCTTTTTTTAATTTCAATTTTTTCTCCATGGTGCAATCCATCAAAAGTACTACTGTACAAAAGTATACATTTTTTAAAAGGCTAGAGTACTGTTCATCACATATATAGCCAGTTAAATTCTCAACCTAGAACGACGTGCATGCCATGTAGTAAACTGACACGGAGGAAGTATAGTAAAAATGAGGTGATTTTACTGAGCGATCAGCGGGGGAGCATGGCCTGTCATGCGGTCCCACGTGTCATGATGTACCAAGCCGATGCACGTGTCCCTCTTGAGGCAGAAGCAATACTAGTACGTGGTTTGAGATGATGGCGAACCGAAGTGTGAAATAATGGTTGCTTCGTCCGTCTGGGAAAGTGCGGCATTGTGATTTGACGTCTCATTGCTCATTACTACTACTGGGCCGGTACGAGTGGGGTGCGTCCCCCCTGCTGTTCTTCACTGTTATTTGGTGCTTGACACGTCAACCCGGTTGCTATATGTCCCACATGTTGGCGACAGGAAGTACATAATTCATGAAAGGGAGCGTCGACGGAGGAGTATACTACAAAATTCATGAAAGGGAGCGACTTAGTTTTGGAAAAATCTGTTTTTACGGAGTGCGTACCCACTAGGGTTTATAGGGCTCATCTAAAAAACATTCATTTTTCCGTTTGATAAGTCTCAATTCTACTATACTAGTTGTAGTACCATTACATGTTGGATTTCGAGGTGCGTTAGATCACCCGACGCAAGCAGTGTCAAGAGGAAACTAACCAATGCATGTACAAGTTCATGGAAGTTTAGTGGTCACTCATGCATTTGTTCTAATTAATGCCTCGGTAAACATAACTTCTTGAGAAAAACGAGCGTACTAATTACTTGTGCAAACTATGAAATTAATTCGACCACTCACCGTCTAGCTTGGTTGGAGAGATTTTGAAATTGAGCCATAAACTGGAAAGGAGGGAGTAGTAACTTTTGTCTCGATTACTATTTGTGGCCTTGTATAGATGCAAAATGTATTTTTTTATAGTGGCCTTCTATAAGTAAATGGAGGGAGTACTAACCAAAGTACGTAGTAGGGACAAGGAGTAAACGGAGGGAGTAGTAAAATTTTCTCCTCGTGATGCGAGCCACCGCATGCGTGGGCGAGGGAGCGGGTGTAAGGCGTAGTAAGCAAGCTTCACCGCGAGCCACCGCGCCCGTGGGCGGGGGAGACGGCATACTAAGCAAGCTTCTCCTCGTTCTGCGAGTTGACGGGACACATAAAAGTACTCCAGTGTATAGAGCCTTGCCTCTAAGGTAGGCCCCACATGGTTTGCCTCTTTTTTAATTTAACATAACGCGTCAAGTCGCAATTTGTTTGTTCAACCATGGTAGACGATCCTCCCTCCACCAAGTGGACAACCAGTACACGTGCCAAATTACCACGTGGGCTGCCTTTTTCGTACAGAAATGAGCTCCACCGTGTACCCGCGCGGGTGTGGTTGGGAAAGAGACGGGAGTACGTGCGCCATGCGTGCACCTCTTCTCTTCGTGCACGTCCCCCACCTACGTGGGTGTGTGTGAGAGAGATACAAACCTAGACATAATGCGCCGTCCATCCCCATGCCTCCGCCCAGTCCGACCACCAGTCACCACCACGCCCCACTCCTCCTCACCTTATCTCTCATCTTTCTCCCTCCATTTTTATATACAAGGGGCCACTATCAAAATTACAATTTGCAGATATACAAGGCCACTAACACTAATCGACGCAATATTAATGGTGTTTGCCTCATGGTACTAGCAAAGGAGGACATTAATTATCCCTTGCATGCATGCGGGAGTTTGTAAAAAAATGCATCTTGATGTTCCGTGCAATGCACAGGCATCTTGCTAGTCCATGAAAACAACACATGGCAAAATTCCACGGCGAACGAGGGATTTGAATCTATTGGGAAGGGCTGTTTGGATCTTGCCCGGGGTAGCAAAAATATTGGCGACCCTTTTGTCCACCGGTGCCTTTGCCACCGATGAACGAGGAATGGCTCGGGTGCTCATGCTGTCATGCATCCTCCAGCGCGCACGTTGGAGACGAGCTTGCACGAGCTGTGTTTTTTTGTCCCACAACGCCGCCCGAGCCGCCCGCATACCGACCGGCGACCCGCAAATTATGCCATCCAACCGTAGCCGCACACATTATGACAACAACTCAACCAACCAGACGAAATTCACGCAAACACGTAGACAAACTGATATTTCATATAAACAATGATGGAAATCATATAAAATACCGGATTTTCATACAAACATGACGGATTTCATTACATTCAAATGAACTACGCGGTGCTAGTTCTGGACATCACATGTATATAATACCTGGCCTAAATGGTCACCCGCCGATCGATTTGTGTTCCTCATGTCTGGCAGCACGATCACCGGACTGCCGGGAGCCCCGGAGGTATATGCTTCAGCGCAAAGGAAGGCTCGCTTCCCCACTGCCCAACTGATATCATTGGCTGGTGCCGAAGATGATGGTGGCCGGCATCGGTTCAAGTTCATCACCGGCCACTACTTCGCCATGGCCGGCACCGGCTCGAGTTCATCCTAACATTCCCCTCTTCCGTGGAGCCCATGCGGGGTCGACGAAGGTCCTCGCAAAAAAAGGATCTGGAAAGACACCTCTGTGTATGCCGGCGTCGCCTCCGCGGTGGCCTTCATGGGACCCAAGCTGCGGCGGCCTCCCGTGTTCTACTTCTCCTTGAAGATGGCGGCGGACGCGGAGGCGCTGGCCACCGACTTGTCGCTCTCCGCGCACCCGGCTTCTGTCGCTGCTTGCATGGCGCGGCCGCCGGCATGGGAGTCTTGGCCACAGAAATGGGAGATGCGGTACGAGTCGGTGGCGTGGATGGCAGCAACGACGCCCGTGCGCCGCTCCTCGTCGAGCTGGCCTGGAGCGGCGAGTTGCTAAACCGTGCGCCGGCTTGGGCGGCAACTGGCTCCGTCGGGCGAGGGGAGGGAGGTGGATCAGTGAGCGACATAGCTCGTATCCGACGGGTTACCCAGCCGGCTTGGATGCGGAATAACTACTCTTCGTAAGCCATTGTAAGAGTGGACAAAATGGTGGAGGAGATAGGGGAGCGGCGGAGGTGTGCGATTCTTGGCCGGCGTTTGGCCTTGTTTAAATAGGAGATTAAATAGATGGCGGACGGGAGGAGCTCAGCCGGTGTTGCGTTTAACGCCAGTCCGAGCATGAACGAACGTGTGTCCAGAGTGGGTTTCCCAGCTTCCACACGGGCGGGTTTCATGGAGGCGTATGAATGCGGCACGGAGGCGTGTTCAGCTGGGCGTGCCGCGAGTGGCGCCCTCGACTCTGACCTAGGACACCGCACCGTTCTTCCACTGGCATTTGGGCTCTTTGGGTGCATGGCATGCATGCCAGTGACCCAATGCAGGCAGCGCACAGCAGAGGAACCTTTGGTGGGCCAGGGCGGTCAGAAGCGAGCATTTCATAAACCGATGATTGGTCATTGAGTGTGACGTCATCTTTTTCATGTAGATAAGCCTACTATGTTGATAGCCTGTTCGATACGTTGTGATTCATAAAGACCGCTGCAAACATCAATGTTTTGCTTATCACAGATAAGATTGATTAATACCCGTAACAATCCATGTCCTTAACAAAGGGTGCATGCACATATAGGTCGAACGTGTGTCTTGCGTCGTGTGCTGTGTGCATGCAAGCGTGCGAGTGTTGCATGCGTGCAAGGGTACATTTCAGTGTTGCATGCATGGGTGCGTACGTGCGTGTGTTCGTGAGTGCAAGTGTACGTGTCAGTGTTGCACGCCAGCATGCGTGCATGTCTTGCGTGCGTGTCTTGCGTGCATGCATGTGTACATGTGGGGTGAGGCTACACGTCAGTCGACTGACTTTTTCATCTCTGGTCATTAGATTTTCCAGCCGTTGGATACGAAATCAAGGGCCTCCAGTTTATCATCAAACTCCACCCCCCTGAGCCGCCAGCCACCACCGGCCGAACCGCCAGCCCCCGCGGCCGGCCCGCCCTCCCGAAACCACTCCCCCCCACCGGTCCGCCGCCGCACCGGCCATCCCCCTAGCCCCCCCCCCCCGCCGAGCTTTTTCTCCGGGGATCCCCACCCCACCGCCCAATGAACGCCCCCCAACCGCCGGTGACTGCCAACCAGAGGTCTCACAACTTCGAATATCCACCGACCACTAATTTATTACCATTTCTGTCCTTCATATACGCGCTGACGGGTGGGCCCTATGGTAATGTGCGCTGCTGAATGTGGACCGTTTGACTGGACAATTGATCGTGTTATCAACAAATTACGGAGCTGTATGGTGAGCCAGTGACCGTATGATCACCCTAAAATGTACTCCTATTTTATTAACACAGTACAGACTCAACCTACCATTTCTTTCTTTCATATACGGGCTGACAGGTGGGCCCCACGGTTACGCGCCGCGTGGAACGTTTGACTGGTCAATTGATTGTGTCATCAACAAAATACGGAGTTGTACGGGTGAGCCAGTGACCGTATAATCATGATATGTATTTGTTTAACACGGTACAGACGCAAGGGCTCATATATACGCGCAAGCACTCACCGCTATAAGCGCACACACGCGAACCCTACTCCTATGAGCACCTTCGAGAGAGTGGGCCAGCATATATGATCTTGAGATTTTACGAAGTCACCATAGGCGCCTCGTAGTCGAGTGGAACTTCTCCTCCCACTGAACATACGTTGCCGGAAAATACTAAAATTAACACAAGATAAATGCAAGCACCGGGACTTTAACCTTGGTGGGCTCGAGAAACCACTGTCCTCTAACTATCCAACCACATGTTGGTTAGCACAACAAAATGTATGTGGTGACCGTGATGAGCTTATTCTGAAGTCCAGTGACCATATCCTGCTTTCGCTTCAAATACAATGACCGTAAGTGTCGTCAACAAAATACGGAGCACGCATCAAATGCAAAGTCCGTTAGTGTCATCAACAAAATATGGAGACGTATCGTGAGCTAGATACCGTTGTACTATTGTATATGCTTATTTTCTTAGTGGCCGATTGCATGTGTGGTGTGGTGGGCACATCATTTCTAGTTGTGGTGGGTCAACATGAAGACTCATGGGTCGGTTCCATCCTGCACCACATATAGGTTGAACCGAGACGTGTTATACGAAGACCCATGTGGAGGACTCGGCGTACAACACGAAGCTACAAGAGTCGCAGAGGACTCTATCCCCACTGGTGATAAGCCGACTATATATGATTTGTAACCCTAGGCCCTTAGTATGTTATACAAACATGGGGGCTAGTTCGTCGATAGTATACACACACGCACAATGCCTGGTATTCACGTGTACATTATACACACCCCTATCACTAATATACAGTACCATGAGTAGGCTCTTTCTTCAACTGCAATTGAATTCTAGCATGTGCATGTGTTTATTTCATATTATCGATCCATAGAGTGAGAGAGGTTTGAAATACAGGCATGGATGCTTTTGAAATTCATATATAAACACTAATTAGTGCACTCCATTTTGTTAGTGTGAAGCACTTTATACATTTGTCACTTGCATGGATACATTCCAAATTGCTAGCTACAAAATAGAATACACGTCGAATTCAACATAAAGGGGGTTTCGAAGATTCGAATTCATAGGAAGTGCATACATCTATTTGAACCCGAGATAATGGCATTTGTAAATTAGATGTAAAAGGGGGCATCAATCTTTGCTGTGAGTTTGAACATGCTATATATATTCATACGCATTAACTTTTTTTGCAACCAAGGAGATTATATCTGGAACCATGCATGAACTGAGGTAAGTTGCATATTTTTTAATATATACTCGTGTACAATGTATATTCAAATGTACCCCCTCCATTCCAAAATAATCGTAGCTTTAGGATTTTCAAGAGTAAAGATTTGTGAAGTTTGACAAATCCTGAAAGTTCAATTCAAGAGAACCGAAAACGTTAATGATTCTGCTCCCAAATATTGAATGAAGTGCCAAATAGGCCTCTGGTCACTCGAAACCGCGCGAGACTAATGTTTTGGTGGTAGGAAATTACCGTCCTGACTCTGGCCCGTGTAGCCTATTGGCCCGATGTCCAAAAGTCTAAACTGGGGTAGGTTTGTAACTTCACCAAGACGCCAGAGAAGCATTCATATGCCGTGGGAGCCTACCCATGCGCTCGGCCGAAATCTATCCCACCCACATTTGGGACACCTGACATGACTGTCCTACCCCCAACCCGCAATATGTCCAAAATTTTTGATGGGGGGAAAGTTTGTAACTTTCCCCAAATTTCAAACAAGCGCGTCTCAAACCGAAACATTGTTCCCCCTTAGTTCCCCACCTCCCTCCATTTCCGCATTCATACTCCGTGGGCGTGAAAACGCCCTCTCCACCAGCCGCGAAACCCCAGCCTCCTCCGTCATCCACCCCATAGCCGCCAATCCACCGCCGCCCTCCTCTATCACGCCGGAGCCGGTACCCCGAAGTCGTCGTCCAACGCAACCGCAACGCCCTCAAGGACTTAGCAGCTGAAGCCGAGGCAGAGCTACCTCCACGACGCCGACGCCGACGTGCGCCGTACCAGAACCACTCCGACCACGCCGTCCTGCACCTCACTGCTGCGGCTCCACTGTCGCAACCGTCCACCGCACCGGAGCTGTTCCCGCTATGCTGTCATTCGCCACCTCGGATCTGCTTCCCCGCCGCCGACAGACGGCCACCGCACCACACTCGACAACTTGGCCATGGGTTCGTCCAAGGCTGCACCGTCCTCCACAACTTCTTGTGTCTGGCGAACAACAAGAAGATCGTCGGAAAAACATAAGGAGGACACAGCACTGCCAGCAGAAAGAGGTACTCCTCTTCCCTTATTCATGCAAATCTTACGTCTCCGCTCACACCGTATTCATCCCACGAAAGAAACTAGTTGAGCGCTTCTTACTACATCTTCTTCGTGATACTAAATGCACAAGGTTTCCTCCCTTTTACTATTTAACATTTGCTAGAGGTCAGTAGCCCGCCTGGATTTCAATTCAGGGTCAGTCGAACCGCAATTAAAAGAAGCAGCACCCGCCTAGGCGCGCGGAGCACCTAGTCTGCCTGTTCCCCGGGGAAGCGGCACATCGGTGTCTATCATAGGGGTGTGGGGCGCAGGAGCTGCTTGCGCCCGATCTGGAGGTCGGCGGGGCTTGAATGGATGGCCGGGGGGCGGTGCCAAGCACGGCGGTGCGATGAGGTCGAGGGGAGGGCGCAGGCAGGGGAGGAATACTGGGCCGATGGTCGCTGGCGTTTCGAGGAAGATTGTTAACACTGACTCGCTGGAGGTAGATGAAGGCGATCTGCCCGTTCTTTGTACATCAGATGGTGCAGAAAAAATGGACTAACCTATTTGCTTTCAGTCGACTGTTATTTTCATAGAATCCTTAGTAATTTAGTGTGCCATGCATGTTGTAGAGCTATCATATGTCTCCCGTCATTTATTTCTCACTGACCTGCTATCTGCTACCTTTACACTGTACTAATTGTGCACACACTTCACGCATACTCACACTATTGTTTTTTATGCATGGGGATTTCAGACTCTGACGCAGTGTTGATGAATGTAGAAAAGAAAAGACAGAAGTCGCTCCAGTGTAATTCGAAGATAAGCACTAAGCATTCCAACGCTCTAACGGGTGCAGTGTCAGCAATTGGAGACAGTAAACGTAGCTCTGCAGTTGATGATCTCAATTGCCACACACAACCATCCCAGGTGCTTGCTTTAACTTCGCGCTGTCAAATGTGGTTGCATGTTGCATATGGTGTCTAGCTTGTAATGCTTTCAATTTGGTTAAATTGCATCTGCTTACTGATACGTCTCCGTCGTATCTATAATTTTTGATTGTTCCATGCCAATATTATTCAACTTTCATATACTTTTGGCAACTTCTTATACTATTTTTGGGACTAACATATTGATCCAGTGCCCAGTGCCAGTTCCTGTTTGTTGCATGTTTTTTGTTTCGCAGAATATCCATATCAAATGGAGTCCAAACGGAATAAAAACTGACGGAGATTTTTTTGGAATAAATATGATTTTTGGGAAGAAGAATCCACACGACACGATGCTCGAGGGGCCCATGAGGTAGGGGGGGTGCCCCAGGGTGTCAGGCGTGCCCCTGACCCTCGTGGCCACCCCGTAAGGTGGTTGGTGCCCTTCTTTCGCCGCAAGAAAGCTAATATCCGGATAGAGATCGTGTTAAAATTTCAGCCCAATCGGAGTTACGGATCTCCGGGAATATAAGAAACGGTGAAAGGGAAGAATCTGAGAACGCAGAAACAGAGAGAGACAGAGAGATAGATCCAATCTCAGAGGGGCTCTCGCCCCTCTCGTGCCATGGAGGCCATGGACCAGAGGGGAAACCCTTCTCCCTTGCTTCCGGTGGCACCGGAGTGCCACCGGGGGCCATCATCATCACCGCGATCTTCACCAAGACCTCCGCCATCCTCACCAACATCTCCATCACCTTTCCCCCTCTATCTATAGCGGTCCACTCTCCCGCAACCTGCTGTACCCTCTACTTGAACATGGTGCTTTATGCTTCATATTATTATCCAATGATGTGTTGCCATCCTATGATGTCTGAGTAGATTTTCGTTGTCCTATCGGTGGTTGATGAATTGCTATGATTGATTTAATTTTCTTGTGATTATGTTGCTGTCCTTTGGTGCCCATCATATGATTGCGTGCGTGGATCACACCCTAGGGTTAGTTGTATGTTGATAGGACTATGTATTGGATGGCAAGAGTGACAGAAGCTTCAACCTAGCATAGAAATTGATGCATGCGGGATTGAAGGGGGACCAATATATCTTAATGCTATGGTTGGATTTTACCTTAATGAACATTAGTAGTTGCGGATGCTTGCTAATAGTTCCAATAATAAGTGCATAGAATTCCAAGTCAGGGATGACATGCTAGCAGTGGCCTCTCCCACATAATACTTGCTATCGGTCTAGTAAAGTAGTCAATTGCTTAAGGGGTAATTTCGCAACTCATACGACCACTTTTCCACAGTCGCTATATTTACTTTAGTCGCTTCTTTACTTAACAGCCCCTAGTTTTATTTTCGTGCTCTTTACTTTCTTGCAAGCCTTTCCGAAAACACCTACAAAGTACTTCTAGTTTCATACTTGTTCTAGGTAAAGCGAACGTCAAGCGTGCGTAGAGTTGTATCGGTGGTCGATAGAACTTGAGGGAATATTTGTTCTACCTTTAGCTCCTCATTGGGTTCGACACTCTTACATATCGAAAGAGGCTACAATTGATCCCCTATACTTGTGGTTATCAAGACCTTTTTCTGGCGCCGTTGCCGGGGAGCAATAGCGTGGGGTGAATATTCTCGTGTGTGCTTGTTTTCTTTATCACTAAGTAATTTTTATTTGCTATTCTTAATTGTTCTCTATCTTTAGTTATGGGTAGAAAAATCAAAATACCAAAAAAATTAGTTGTACCTACTGAACCAATGGTTGAAGAACCAATCAAAATCTATCACACTGATGAAGCTTATTACTTGGATCATCTTCGATCCCTATGTGCTCGTGCTGAAACCCCAACTAGCTTAGTTGAGGGCAAATCTTTAGATGAGCATGCTTGTTATGTGCGACACCGAATATCTGAAAAGGGAAAACTTTACTGGATCAAATTCATCGTTTGCAATGCTATGCTTGGAATTTATGTGAAATATATGATTATACTTGTTGTTCTGAAGACCCTAAGAAACACCTTCCCTACCAATGTTTGTTTAGTGATAATGGAATCGTATCCTCTTATGCTAAGGGTGTTTATAATTACTATGATGTTCAACAAATTGAAGAATTTGTTGCTTTTAAGGGTGATTATGAAATTGCTTCTTTGATTGAAAAGTATGATGCTACTCTTTACAAATCTGAAAATTTTGCCATATTTAAATATTGCTATGATAATTATGCTTCTAATGCCTATGTTGAACCATATATTGAGTACTACTCCGCTGTCCAAGAAGAGACCAATATTTTGCAGGAGTCTATGGAAGAAGAAATTGATGAAACTGTGAGCTCATTGGATGAAAAAGATGATGAGGAGAGCGAAGAACAAAAGGAGGAAGAGCGGATTAGCTACCCGTGCCCACCTTCTAATGAGAGTAACTCTTCAACTCATACATTGTTTAATTTCCCTTCGTGCTTACCGGAGGATGATTGCTATGATGATTGTTATGATCCTGTTGATTCTTTTGAAATATCCCTTTTTGATGATGCTTGCTATGCTTGTGGCCAAGATGCCAATATGAATTATGCTTATGGAGATGAACTTGCTATAGTTCCTTATGTTAAACATGAAATTGTTGCTATTGCACCCACGCATGATAGTCCTATTATCTTTTTGAATTCTCCCGATTACACTATATCAGAGAAGTTTGCACTTATTAAGGAATATATTGATGGGTTTCCTTTTACCGTTGCACATGATGATTTTGATGAATATAATATGCATGTGCTTTCTGCTCCTACTTGCAATTATTATGAGAGAGGAACTATATCTCCACCTCTCAATGTTTCCAATATGATAAAATTGCAAGAAACTGTTTATACTATGCATTGGCCTTTACTTTGTGTGCATGAATTGTTCTTTTATGACATGCCGATGCATAGGAAGAGAGTTAGACTTCGTCATTGCTTGATATATGTTTCTTTGTGCTCACTACTAAATTACAAATCATTGTTAATTAAAATTGGCTTTGATATACCTTGGGATCCGGGTGGATTCATTACTTGAGCACTATATGCCTAGCTTAATGGCTTTAAAGAAAGCGCTGCCAGGGAGACAACCCGGAAGTTTTAGAGAGTCATTTATTTCTGTTGAGTGCTTTCATATAGTTTAAAAACAACAAAAATAAAGAGGGGAACCTAAAACTTTTCAAAAAGGAAAGTGAAAGTAAGAAAGACAAGCACTGTTGAAGTGGGAGAGCTCCTTGAACTTTGTTCATGCTCACGGCAACTTTGTGAATCTTGATTATAGAAACTTTTCAACAAAAATAATTATCCCCTTGTACAATTCCATTGTATTATAAAAATAATGCGCCAAGGTTTGCCTTTAGGATGTTTACATTTGCTTGATGGTTTGTACGGTGCAGGACAGAAACTTTGGCGGTAGTGCGCGATTTTACATTTTTCGCTGGAACGTCAAATGGTTCTGATTCTTTTTGCAATGTCTTCCTATACAAATTTTTTATTTTTCCTAATTTTGGTAGAATTTTTCAAGTATCATAAGTATGGTGAATGTTCAGATTTCTACAGACTGTTCTGTTTTAGACAGATTCTGTTTTTGATGCATAGTTTGCTTGTTTTGATGAAACTATCAATTTATATCAGTGGATTAAGCCATGAAAAAGTTATACTACAGTAGACACAATGCAAAAACAAAATATGAATTGGTTTGCAACAGTACTTATAGTGGTGATTTGCTTTATTATACTAATGGATCTTACTGAGTTTTCTGTTGAGGTTTTGTGTGGATGAAGTGTTCGATGATCGAGAAAGTCTCAATGTGAGAAGAAGGAAGAGAGGCAAGAGCTCAAGCTTGGGGATGACCGAGGCACCCCAAGTAAATATTCAAGGAGACTCAAGTGTCTAAGCTTGGGGATGCTGGGGAGGCATCCCCTCTTTCTTCAACAAAGATCGGTATGTATTCGGATTCGTTTCGTTCATGCGATATGTGAAAATCTTGGAGCGTCTTTTGCATTTAGGTTTTTCTTTTTCTTTTTATGCACCATGCTGGTATGAGATAGTCCTTGGTTGATTTATAGAATGCTCTTTGCACTTCACTTATATCTTTTGAGTATGGCTTTATAGAATGCTTCATGTGCTTCACTTATATCATTTGAAGTTTGGATTGCCTGTTTCTCTTCTCTTAGACAACCACCATTTGTAGAATTCTCTTTTGCTTCACTTATATTTGTTAGAGCACGGGCATATCTTTTGTAAAAAGAGAAAGGCCAAAAAAAATAGAAGGCCCAAAAAAGGAGAAAAAAAGAAAACAAAAAAAGAGAGAAAAAGAGAGAAGGGGCAATGCTACTATCCTTTTTCCACACTTGTGCTTCAAAGTAGCACCATGTTCTTCATATAGAGAGTCTCTTGAGTTATCACTTTCATATACTAGTGGGAATTTTCATTATAGAACTTGGCTTGTATATTCCGATGATGGGCTTCCTCAAATGCCCGAGGTCTTCATGAGCAAGCAAGTTGGATGCACACCCACTTAGTTTCAGTTAGAGCTTTCATACACTTATAGCTCTAGTGCATCCATTGCATGGCAATCCCTACTCACTCACATTGATATCTATTAATGGGCATCTCCATAGCCCGTTGATACGCCGAGTTGATGTGAGACTATCTTCTCCTTTTTGTCTCCTCCACCATCATATTCTATTCCACCTATAGTGCTATGTCCATGGCTCATGCTCATGTATTGCGTGAAAGTTGAAAAGGTTTGAGAACGTCAAAAGTATGAAACAATTGCTTGGCTTGTCATCGGGGTTGTGCATGATGTGAATATTTTGTGTGGTGAAGATGGAGCATAGCCAGACTATATGATTTTGTAGGGATAACTTTCTTTGCCCTTGTTATTTTGAAAAGACATGATTGCTTTATTAGTGGGCTTGAAGTATTATTGTTTTTATGTCAAATGATAGAATATTGCTTTGAATCACTCGTATCTTAATATTCATGCCATGATTAGACATATGATCAAGATTATGCTATGTAGCATTCCACATCAAAAATTATCTTTTTTTATCATTTACCTACTCGAGGACGAGCAGGAATTAAGCTTGGGGATGCTGATACGTCTCCGTCATATTTATAATTTTTTATTGTTCCATGCCAATATTATTCAACTTTCATATACTTTTGGCAACTTCTTATACTATTTTTGGGACTAACATATTGATCCAGTGCCCAGTGCCAGTTCCTGTTTGTTGCATGTTTTTTGTTTCGCAGAATATCCATATCAAACGGAGTCCAAACGGAATAAAAACTGATGGAGATTTTTTTTGGAATATATATGATTTTTGGGAAGAAGAATCCACGCGAGACGATGCTCGAGGGGCCCATGAGGTAGGGGGCACGCCCCTGACCCTCGTGGCCACCCCGTAAGGCGGTTGGTGCCCTTCTTTCGCCGCAAGAAAGCTAATATCTAGATAGAGATCGTGTTAAAATTTCAGCCCAATCGGAGTTACGAATCTCTGGGAATATAAGAAACGGTGAAAGGGAAGAATCTGAGAACGCAGAAAGAGAGAGAGACAGAGAGATAGATCCAATCTCGGAGGGGCTCTAGCACCTCCCGTGCCATGGAGGCCATGGACTAGAGGGGAAACCCTTCTCCCATCTAGGGAGAAGGTTAAGGAAGAAGAAGAAGGAGGGGGGCTCTCCCCCCCTCGCTTCCGGTGGCACCGGAGTGCCACCGGGGGCCATCATCATCACCGCGATCTTCACCAAGACCTCCGCCATCCTCACCAACATCTCCATCACCTTTCCCCCTCTATCTATAGCGGTCCACTCTCCCGCAACCTGCTGTACCCTCTACTTGAACATGGTGCTTTATGCTTCATATTATTATCCAATGATGTGTTGCCATCCTATGATGTCTGAGTAGATTTTCGTTGTCCTATCGGTGGTTGATTAATTACTATGATTGATTTAATTTGCTTGTGGTTATGTTGCTGTCCTTTGGTGCCCATCATATGATTGCGCGCGTGGATCACACCCTAGGGTTAGTTGTATGTTGATAGGACTATGTATTGGAGGGCAAGAGTGACAGAAGCTTCAACCTAGCATAGAAGTTGATGCATACGAGATTGAAGGGGGACCAATATATCTTAATGCTATGGTTGGGTTTTACCTTAATGAACATTAGTAGTTGCGGATGCTTGCTAATAGTTCCAATCATAAGTGCATAGAATTCCAAGTCAGGGATGACATGCTAGCAGTGGCCTCTCCCACATAATACTTGCTATCGGTCTAGTAAAGTAGTCAATTGCTTAAGGGGCAATTTATCAACTCATACCACCACTTTTCCACACTCACTATATTTAATTTAGTCGCTTCTTTACCTTAACAGCCCCTAGTTTTATTTTCGTGCTCTTTACTTTCTTGCAAGCCTTTCCGAAAACATGTACAAAGTACTTCTAGTTTCATACTTGTTCTAGGCAAAGCGAACGTCAAGCGTGCGTAGAGTTGTATCGGTGGTCGATAGAACTCGAGGGAATATTTGTTCTACCTTTAGCTCCTCATTGGGTTCGACACTCTTACTTATCGAAAGAGGCTACAATTGACCCCCTATACTTGTGGGTTATCACTTACTTTACACATTATACCTTTGATAATGACATGCCTTCCTGTTTTTGATACATACTACATATGTCTATTAACCATGTTCGTACATCAAACTAATGCTCTTTTGTATCCCTCGTCAATCACTTATGATGACACAGTCACCCGGGTGGGTTTCTGTGAGACGCCATACTCGTTTAAAGAGTGCAGTGCCATCCTCCCCACATGATTCTAAAGAAACAACAAGGCTAAATGAAGATAGTCAACGTAGCTCTCTAGTTGATCACCGCAATTCCCCCACACCACCATCGCAGGTGCTTGCTCTTACTTGGCAGTGTGATATGTAGTGTTCATCTTACATGAAAGTAGTGTTCGTCAGTATCATGCATCAATGAGTTCTGAAGAGCAAATTTTATTCCTTTTTCTTGTGGGTTTGACTTGACAAGGCAAAATCAAAAAGAGTAAGGAAGGAGATAATGGTGGTCCTCTGCAGCAACGTAAACAGAGCATCTGTACTGATTCTCCTTGTACTGATAGTGCATTACAAGGTCCAAGTCTCCGCTCCCCTACTCCACCATCCAAGGTGCTTGCTCTAACTTGGCAGTGTGATATCTGGTTGCATGTTGCATATGGTGTCTAGCTCGTATTGCTCCTAATTAGTGTAAACTGCATCTGCTTAGCTTACACATGATACATGTGAATATGACACGCTTTCCTGTTTTTGGTACATACTATATCTTATGATAAGGCACCTTTAAGTCGCCACTGTGATATTGGTTGCGTCTTTCATATGATTTATAGCATGTACTGCTTCTAATTTGTTGAAACGCCATACAGTTTGAACTTGGCAGAGTGATATTGGTTGCATCTTTCATATGGTGTCTAGCTTGCAGTGCTTCTAATTTGTTGAAATGCCTTCTGCTTAGTTACCACATCATAGGTGTGAATATGTCACACCATCCTGTTTTTCATACATATTCCATCCTCGCATCATGTGTTTGCCTTTCATCCGAGTAGTGTTCGTCAGTATCATGCATGAATGAGTTCTGAAGAGCGAATTTTATTCCTTTTTCTTATCGGTTTGACTTCACAATGCAAAATCATTACAGCTGAATGAAATTAGTCCGGCAGTGGATGATGGTGGTCCTTCGGAGCAACTCAAACAGGGGGTCTCTACAGATTCTACTCTGCCATCCTCCCAACAAGATTCGCAAGACAACAGAAGGCTGGACAATCAACGTAGCTGTGTAGATGATGAGCACATCTCCCCTACTCCACCATCACAGGTGCTTGCTCTAACTTGACAATATTATATGTGGTTGCATGTTGCGTATGATGTCTAGCTTGTATTGCTTCTAACTTGAATTGCATCTGCTTACTTTACACATAATGCCTGTGAATATGACACGTGTTCCTGTTTCTAGAACATACGTGTACATGATGAGCACATCTCCCCTACTCCACCATCACACGTGCTTGCTCTTACTTGGAACTATTATACGTGGTTGCGTTTTCCGTATGATGTCTAGTTTGTATTGCTTCTGATTATGTTGAATTGCATCTGCGTAGCTTACAACTTATACCTACAATGATCACTTACCCATAAGACACATTTAACTTGGGACTGTGATGTAGGTCGCATCTTGCATTGTCTTCTAGCTTGTACTGCTTCTAATTTCTTGAAATGGCACTTACGACGAGACACTTTTTACCTGATAGAGTGATATTGGTTGCATGTTCATATGGTGCCTAGCTTTCATTTCTTCTAATTTTGTTGAAATGCCTTCCGCTTACTGTTTTTTCATACATATTCCATCCTCCTATCATACGTGTGAATATGAAGCGCTATCTTTTTTGTATATATTCCATCCTCCTATCCTGCGCTTGCTTTACATCAAAGTAGTGTTCGTCTGTATCATGCATCAACCAGTTATGCAGAGCTAATTTTATTCATCTTCTTGTGGTTTTAACTTCATAAGGAAATATCAGAAAATAGGAAGGAAAAGAGTAAGTTAGGGGATGTTGGTGGTCCTCCGCACCGACGCAAACAGAGACTCTCTAGATTTGCCACTACTACTGCTAATGAAGTTGAAGTCCCAAGTCTACATGATGAGTTCATCTCCCGTACTCCACCATCGCAGGTGCTTTCTCTAAGTTGACAGTGTGATAATTGGTTTCAAGTTGCATATGTTGTCTAGCTTGTATTTATTCTATTTTGATTAAATTGCACCTGCTGAGTTTATATGTTATACATGTACATATGACATGGCTTTATGTGTCTAGAATACACTGCATCTATCTATCATACCATGTTCTTACATCAAAGTACTGCTGTTGTGTATCCCGCACCAGTCACTCATGATTGGACGCTTTTAACATGGCAGTTTGATAGTGGTTGCATCTTGCATTGATTTCTACGTTGTACTGCTTCTAATTTTTCGAATTGCCACTTATGACAAGACACTTTTAACTTGGCAGAGTAATATTGGTTGCATCTTTCATCTGGTGTCTAGCTTGCATTACTTCTATTTTCTTGAAAATCCTTCTGCTTAGTTTGCACATCGTAGCTGTGAATATGTCATGCTGTCCTGTTTTTCTTACATATTCCATCCTCATACGGTTGTCTTACATCAAAGTATTGCTTGTCTGTATCATGCATCAATGAGTTCTGAAGAGTGATTTTATTCTTTTGTGTTGTGGGTACAGCTTGCCATGGAAAAGTCAAAAAAGATCAAGGAAAATAATATAGTAGGGAGTGATGTTACTCGTCGGGTTAAATGGAAAAGGTTCTGCCGGGGAGATTCTGCTGGTACTTATAGTGCAGTAGAAGGTCCAAGTCCACCGGCTAAATCTACAAACACATTATCACCTGCTCCACTAGCTGCAGCATCCGCTTCGACTGTACTAGCATCTCAACCAGTTACTCATTCGTTTGCTCTGGAACTGGCCAGTTCCCAAGCTGCCTTCACACCTAACACTACTTCCGAAGCACTGTTGACACAACAGACTTGGCAAGATCAGATTAACCTCATGAGCATCAACACCAAGACGGTACCTGACCGAGTCAAGTTGTAGTTGCATGCTCCTTTATATGTACTCTCACAGTTTGATGTACACTAACACTTTCCATATTCGTTGTTGAACTAGCACCACGGCGCAAGCGGAAACAGACATCAGGGATAATTCTTGACAGATTAACAAAATCTAAAGGAGGAAGAATGGAGATCCATTTTCAGGCAGGTTTAAAAAGGCCACGTGATGCTACAGAGTCAGCCAAGTTAGTATCAGAGGCAACCGTTGCTGTTAGGTGTCATGCACGTATCCTCCCAACGTGGATCCAGTACAGGAATGAGAAAGAAAATACCGAGTTTAACACCTTCCTTGACCATTTATCCGTAAGTAATGTTATTCATCGCAATTAGTAATATTGTCTTGCTCTGTCCCATACTTTCTAGCTTCCTCCTAATAAGACTCACATTCTTTTTTCAACAGATGAGGTTCAAGTTGGATCCGAAAGATGATGCAACTAGACAAGCATGCACTCATGTTTTTCAGTCTGCTCTGCGACAGTATCGGTACCACCTTAGAAAATCTCACTTTGAAGGCAAGACTAACAATGAAATCACCCAAACATCTCTAGTGGAATATATTACAGATGAAGACTAGACAACCCTCGTTAAACACTGGTCTGATCCAAAGTACCAGGTAGGCTATATGTATTTGATCAGACCACATATTGAACTTGTATTTATGTATGTTCCTTACAAGTGTATCTTCTTCTAGGCTAACTGTTTGAAGAACAAAACCAACCGTTCTAAAGTGAAATTCCAACAGACCACAGGATCTCGTAGCTATATTGCACACTGCGAGGCTCTTTTAAATAGCTGCTACTTCCTTGTTTTTTTGTGCCATATTATCGTATCTATATTGACTTGTTCCAAATACAGAGGAAATTGTAACACCCCCAGTGTCATGCTAAAGTAATCCCCTGTTGATGGTGCCATGTCATCACACTACTGTTGCTAATCTTCACTTGATCCAAATCACAATTCAAATTGAAATCCAATCTGAAGTCAAAAATCCATATTTGTCTGACATGAAAACTAAAATGTTCATCATGTGGCAAATAATCATTTGTTAATATTGGTGGTGAACCAACTTTTTGCAAGGTGTTTAAATGGCCTAAACCAATTAAAGAAGTGGCTAAAACAATAGATTAAATGGCTTTTTAATTTATAAAAATTTCAAACTATTTCAAAAGCCTCACAACCTTGTTATGGCAGTGCTAACTATTGTAATGTAATTATGTGGCCAAATCCCACATTTTACAAAATCCTTTTGGCACCCCAAATATTACCATGCTTTTTCTGTAACCGTCGTGCTCACCCGACCTCGCCACCGTGATCTGGGACTCGCCAGGACCCCGTAGAGCCTCCCCAGTAGTTCTGCCGTGCCCTCTAGCCGCAGTTCGCGCGAGGGCCGAACTCCGGCGTCCGCTCCGCCGCTCACCGCCGTAGCTTCCCGCCGTTTACGGCCGCACTTCTCCCGTAGATGGATGCGGCGTTGAACGCTCGTTCGAATGAGCCTAAGCACGCCCCGAACGGAGCGCTGTAGCGTTTTTCCGGCCAAGTCCGGCGAGCTTCGCCGCGTTTTTGGTCGCCGGAGTTGTCTCCGGTGCCGACGCCGACGTGGCGCAGTGGGCCCTGCCTTTGTGTCACTAACTAGTGGGCCCGGTGGGCCTCATTGACTTGGTTGACCCAGTCAACGCGCTGACTGGGCAACCCCAGCCATTGACACGCGGGCCCCCCCACATAATTAACCTAATTAAAACATTTTCCTAAATAGATTTAATTAGCTAAACTAATGAGTCACTAATGGGTGGGGTCTAGTAGCTAATTAACCTAGATTAGTTAGTTTTATGCACTGTTAGACTAACGGAGGCTGACATGTGGGTCCCCCTGGACCCACAGGTCAGGTTTGACCCGGTCAGCGAGTCTGTTGACTGCTGACATCATCAACATGTCATGCTGATGTCATTTTTTCTTTTCTATTATTTTAAATAATTCCAGAATATGTTTAAAACTTTGAAAAATCATAGAAAATTAACCGTAGCTCGGATCGAAAAACTTTGTACATGAAAGTTGCTTAGAACGACGAGACGAACCCAGTTACGCAACCCGTTCGTCCGCCACACGTCCCTAGCATAGCAAACCTGCAACCGTCCCCCTCCGTTTCATCTGCCCGAAAATGCCTAACTCTAGGAAAACTTTCCTAGATGTTTCCCCCCTTCGCCAGTATCACCTAGTACTGCGTTAGGTCACCCCTGGCACCGCGTTTTGCCTTGTTATATTTTGTGATGCTTGTTTGCCCCGTATTTACTGTTTCTCCCCCTTCTTCTTCTCCGGTAGACCCCAAGACCGATGTTGCCCCTGTGATCGACTACGTCGACGATGACCCCTTCTTCTCGCCCGAGCAACCAGGCAAGCAAACCCCCCTTGAGCATTCTGATATCGCCCATTTCTTTCCCTCCCATGCTTGCATTAGAACTGCTACTGTTTTTTGTATGATCCTACTCTGATGCATAGCCTGTTGTTGTTACCTGCTTTCATACCTTACCTGCTTATCCTAAACTACTTAGTATAGGATGGTTAGTGATCCATCAGTGACCCCCACCTTGTCCCAGTTGCCCCGCTTTATGTTCGATGACTCGATCAACGTGATCGACGTCCAGGCCCCGATACCGCACATCACCCCCCCTAGTTGTACGACTCTGCAAAGTTACCATCGAGTGCCGAGGGTGGAACCTCTTACATCACTCCTGATGAGATCTCCGTAGTGTAGCTTTATGGTCGAGGTCATCGAGGGTGATTTCCTCCTTAACCACTTTCGTTACGGCTCTGTCGTGCAACCCATCAAACGTGAACCTCGAGGGTGGATCCTCTTACGTTCACCTTGATGACAACATCGAGTGGAATTCACCGAGGGTGATTCCTCGGGTTTCCCCTTGGTGTTAGACACGCAGTTACTATGGTTACTATGACTTTTTACTGAACCATGTTACTAAAGACGGGTCGACCCTGAGTGGTACCCGTGCGAGCTTAATTGCGAGTGATGTGGAGTCGGGTTGACCTGGAAGGTGCCTGCGAGATACTTATGAGGCGTGGCCGGGCATTCTTAGCCCTTGCCACAAGTACTCGAGACAGGGCGACGGGGTCACATCGATCGTGAGTCTCTGCTCGTTACCACGTGCTCCTAATCCACTACGATTTGGATATTTGATTCGAGGGGCTATTGGCCTGATAGCACTAACCATCACGTGGGCATAGTATGGGCGTTCTGCGTCATATACATCAGCCGAAGCTTAATAGACGTCAGCGACTGAGCGGCGCGCGCCGGGTTGGACTGCGTAAGCTCCTGCCTTGTTGAAGGAGGTAGCTAGGTCTGCTCATGGCCGCGTACGCAACGTGCAGGAGTTCCTGGGGAGAAGGCCCATGACCCCTGGGGGCATAGGTTTAGTCCGGGGTGCTGGCCTCTCTATTAAGCCTAGGTCGGGTTGCGGCGTATTGTTTGGCCGAGGCCGGGCATGACCCAGGAAAGTGTGTCCGGCCGGAGTTAATCGAGCGTGGTGGATAAGTTGGTGCACCCCTGCAGGGAAGAAACCATCTATCGATAGCCTGTCCTACGGTAATGGACACTTGGAGTTGTATCCCGATCGATACAACTAGAACTGGATACTTATGATGAGAAATGAATGGATGTTGATGAGAAATGGTTTGTGATGAGAAACTGATGGTGATGAGAATTGGATTGTGATGATAACTAGATAGTATGGCTCTGGGATTGCTTTCTCGCAGGGAGTCGAGAAAGGATCTCTGGCCGAGGTTGATAACACTACTACTACTTTACTTTATGCTACTCTACTCCCTCCTGTTGCTGCAAGATGGTGGTTTCCAGAAGATGCTAGTCTTCGATAGGCTAGGCTTTCCCCTTCCCTTCTGGCATTCTGTAGTTTAGTCCACAGATACAACCCATTCCTTTGATACAGATGCATACTTAGTTTAGATCTGATGTAAGTCTTGCGAGTACTCACGGTTGCTTTGCTACTTCTTTTTCCCCCATACCTGATTGTTGCGACCAGATGACGGATCCCAGGAGCCAGACGACGCCATTGATGACTACTACTGCCCGGAGTCTTCCTACTACTACGTGAAGACTGTAGATGACTAGGAGTAGTTAGGAGGCTCCCAGGCAGGAGGCCTTGCCTTTTCGATCATTACTGCTTTTGTGCTAGCCTTCTTAAGGCAACCTTGTTTAACTCATGTCTGTACTCAGATATTGTTGCTTCCGCTGACTCTTGTGTTTTCGAGCTTATGTATTCGAGCCCTCGAGGCCCCTGGCTTGTAATATAAAGCTTGTATTATTTTAATTTGTGTCTAGAGTTGTGTTATGATATCTTCCCGTGAGTCCTTGATCTTGATCGTACACATTTGCATGTATGATTAGTGTACGGTCAAATCGGGGGCGTCACAAGTTGGTATCAGAGCCGACTGCCTGTAAGTAGCCCCCTTTCCAACTCCTTGGCCGAAGTTGAGTCGAGTCACTGGAAAACTTTTACTAACATGGCTGTGCGGCCCATGGGCCCACGTCGCCGTTGGGTGGTAGTAGGATCTTTTATTCCTCGTCTATTCTCTGGGACTCTGATCTCTCTTCTATTCGGGTTAAAATGGTTTTACTAACTCTAACATTAGGATCTCGTGATCACATCCACCTGGAGAGCCCCTTAGTACAGATGATCGCCGGCTACACCAGAAGTTTCCGAGGTTACTCTACGATGTTCTCCCGAGACACATATACCCACCGCCTTTGCAAATTCCCTACCATTGTTATGTCCCTATTGATAACTGCTTACACCTACCATGCTTACATTCAATCCCATTTATCTTGTTATTACAAGATGCACTAAACCTCTCTCCGTTGTTCCGAGAATCCCCTGAGCTTACTGCCTTACAGTTCCTTGTCACCTGAATACCCCTACGGATAACTTTGTGCACCTATCGAGTATCCGCTCATCCTCAGTTGATTCTAGTACTTCACAAAAGTCTTCGTAATACCATTCGTTCTTGTGAAAATCCTCAGCAGCCTATTAGTCTTGAATTTCTTTCTTGCTTGCATTATGGTTAATACCATAGGTCTAGTAATCTTATTGTCATCCTTTGTCTTTATCATTTTGAGTCCGTTGATACAATATGTTGCGAATGCTCGCAATCCTCAATCAGATCCTAGAATTCATCCTTCCGGCTCAAATGTCATTTTAACATGTGCTGGATCTCGACCAATCAAATCGCCATCGATTGTACCACTAAGGCTATTCTACCTATCCATCCCTAATCAGAGCATTGCTTCTGATCCCTTGTCTTGGAATTCATAATTCCTTTGCAATTGAGCTTTGAGTTAGTCAGTTGTTTCTATAATCTGATCTCCTTGCATTCTTTCTTCCTCTGGTTGAGTACTGATGCTCACCTCAGATCCCTTGTGGACCACCAGCCCCTTTTTTCAGATTTTATCCAACAACGTCCTTCTTATTCAATAAGCTTGTGAGCCTTTCCTCGGATACATAATGCTTTTGGTAAATTGTATCCTCCGCTTTCTCAAGCATGCTCTACTACCGAGCTTGTGTTATTTATTCTTGAAATTTATGATATATGTTCCTAAGATGCCCCGATGGATTGAACCTATGCATTCCCTAATCTGTGCGAACTCAAAAGTTATGCGGGTTATACTCTACTAGCTTTTCGTCAGATAAAATGTCAATACTATAGCTTCATCAAGAGCGAGAAGTAAAATGAAAGGTTATGCATTGTAGAAGTGGGAGTCGACCCTGAACCTTTGTGTTCATGCCCACGGACACGGTGTAGGACTTATCATGAAAGCTTCTTGCAAGGATATTTAATCATTTGAATATTCTTCCGGTATCATAAATTGGATCCCTTGCAGTTATGGTCCCGACCATATTTCCTCCTTGATCCCATTTACTGGGTAAGTTACTATTACTTATCCTCTACAAATCTTTCCCCGTCCAACCTCTACTCCGATTTACCTTCTGGCATTACACCTAGTACTTGATACTGGGAAGCTTTATACCCCATCACATCATTCCTAGCCTGATCGGCTATATGTTTATCATGTCAACTTTTTAACTGTGCTACCTGGTCCTTATGCCCGGAGCATCTTCCGATGATGAGCTAAGCTTACGTCGATCTTCCTCATCTTATCATTTCACCTCGAACAACAATCTTGACTTTGAGCTTGTGTCGAATCCATGGTTCTCATAGCCTTTCACTTCTTCCTTCCTTTTCTGCTCGGTGACATCTTCATGAAATCTCTCAACAAATGTGTCATGATCATCATCAACATTCTGAGCTTTTCCAGGATATCAATCGAATTCATGGTGATAAATACAACCCCCCCCTCGATGATTTATGTTATCATCATAACATTCTTGCCTTCCCCAACACAAACTTGTTCATATAATTTCGGAAATACATCCTTTTGGCATGTCGATGGATTGTGGCTGAGCCCATCGGACACACCCTCATCTTTTCCCTGCTAAAATTGTAGGACTTATTTTCTAAGTTGTTTCCGATGGATCCTTGGTGTATCCAAAGTCCGACCTTGCTTGAAGACCATGTCAATGCTATCTCGAAGCTTGTCTGTGGTACTCCGATTTTCAACGAGCCCAATGCTAAATGTTTCCTGCTCAATTACCCAAACACCACTTTATGGGTAACGTCATGAAATTCCTCTCCCCTTACCTAAGTGGTTTTCTACCTTCTATCCGGTATTGGATATCATACTCTGCTTGTTCTTGGGAAGGATATACCCGTGAAATATGTGTTTAAGCACATTTTCCTTTCCATTGTTCTGTTTAATCTAATAATCACATTTTCCTTTCCATTGTTCTGTTTAACCTTCTTGAGGTTTGTATGATCTCAGAAGTAATACGTCACTGCTTTTATAAACACCTCGATGTACTACTTGGTCAGAATACGCCTGTTACTATTGATGGTGGCATTCTGGTAGCCACCGATGGACGAGAACTTTGCCTATTGGTCCGCCTCGTTCAACGAGCAGGAAAATGGTTCTCTTCGTCCCTCGCCCTTGGTACCAATGTTGTTGCTGACATAACTGACAGGCTACCCTTTGACATGCCTTGCTATCATAATCGTGCAAGATGTCAGCACTCTTCCTACTTTTAACCCACATGGTGGGCCCATAACCCACAGTTCCACAGGATCGAAACCTGACTCTCCTGTACCCCCTATTTCAAAGGTTATTCCTCCCGCTTGGCTTCGTATCATGTCACGAGACACCTTCCGAGAGATGATCTATTCCTGATGCTCTGAACCCCTTTCTCACACTCTGTTCAGGTATCGATCGTTTGTCCATTCGCTTGAAACTTCCTATTGTACCTTCATATTTTGCTCTCGATGTTTTATTAAGTTTCAACTCGAGGGATACTTCTGCCACATTCCCTGAATTGTTCATCTGATAATTAACCCTATAAGGGTCAGTTCTCCCAAAGTTACTCTTTACTCCCCCACTTAAATCTCGGGACGAGATTTCTTGTAGTGGAGGAGATTTGTAACACCCCCAGTGTCATGCTACAGTAATCCCTTGTTGATGCTGCCATGTCATCACACTACTGTTGCTAATCTTCACTTGATCCAAATCACAATTCAAATTCAAATCCAATCTGAAGTCAAAAATCCATATTTGTCTGACATGAAAACTAAAATGTTCATCATGTGGCAAATAATCATTTGTTAATATTGGTGGTGAACCAACTTTTTGCAAGGTGTTTAAATGGCCTAAACCAATTAAAGCAGTGGCTAAAACAATAGATTAAATGGCTTTTTAATTTATAAAAATTTCAAACTATTTCAAAAGCCTCACAACCTTGTTATGGCAGTGCTAACTATTGCAATGTAATTATGTGGCCAAGTCCCACATTTTACAAAATCCTTTTGGCACCCCAAATATTACCATGCTTTTTCTGTAAAAAGAAAAGAGCAAAAGTAAAAAAAAAGAAAAAGAAAAACACCCCCTGACCCCCCTGGGCCTTAGTCATCTGGGCGGCCCAACCCAGCGGCCCACCTCCCTCGGTAGCCTCCCTCCTCTCTGTTCACCCGACCCAGCGACCGCGCTCGCCGGCCGCCACCGAACCCTGTCGCCGTCCCCGCTGGGGAAGGGATAAGGGCGACGTCCCCTCAACCCTGCGGGCTCCCCGCACCCACTCACTCTCCCTCGATGCCCCCTCTCCCCTCTCTCCCTCTGGCCTCGCCCCCTTCTCCAGATTCGCCTCGCCCCGACGCACTGTCGCCGCCGCGTTGCTGTGCCACCGCGGCCACCATGCCCTCCTCGCCGCCCCGATGTGCCCGCGAGCGCCATGACCGTCTTCTGCTTTGTCTGCACCGACGACCTCAAGGCGGGAGCCACCCCAGCACCGGATCCCCTTCGTCTTCCTCCTCGACGGCCACCGCACGACCTCGCCGTTGATTCCGGATGCTCCGCGCCTCCCCGAGCACACTGCCACTTCCCTACGGCTCCCGGTGAGCCACCACGTCTCTTCCCTCGCTCCCCCGCACGGATCCATCACCATAGCCGCCGTTGCCATCATCGCCCGAAGCCCACTCCGCAACGGAGCTCGTCACCATCGTCCTCGTCAGCATCGTGCTCACCCGACCTCGCCACCGTGCTCTGGGACTCGCCAGGACCCTGCAGAGCCTCCCCAGTAGTCCTGCCGTGCCCTCTAGCCGCAGTTCGCGCGAGGGCCGAACTCCGGCGTCCGCTCCGCCGCCGCCGTAGCTTCCCGCCGTTTACGGCCGCACTGCTCCCGTAGATGGATGTGGCGATGAATGCTCGTTCGAATGAGCCTAAGCACGCCCCGAACGGAGCGCCGTAGCATTTTTCCGGCCAAGTCCGGCGAGCTTCGCTGCATTGTCTTCGGTGCCGACGCCGACATGGCGCAGTGGGCCCCACCTTTGTGTCACTAACCAGTGGGCCCGGTGGGCCCCATTGACTTGGTTGACCCAGTCAACGCGCTGACTGGGCAACCCCAGCCACTGACACGCGCCCCCCACATAATTAACCTAATTAAAACATTTTCCTAAATAGATTTAATTAGCTAAACTAATGAGTCACTGACGGGTGGGGTCCAGTAGCTAATTAACCTAGATTAGTTAGTTTTATGCACTGTTAGACTAACAGAGGCTGACATGTGGGTCCCCTTGGACCCACAGGTCAGGTTTGACCTGGTCAGTGAGTCTGTTGACTGCTGACATCATCAACACGTCACGCTGACATCATTTTTTCTTTTCTATTATTTTAAATAATTCTAGAATATGTTTAAAACTTTGAAAAATCATAGAAAATTAACCGTAGCTCGGATCGAAAAACTTTGTACATGAAAGTTGCTTAGAACGACGAGACGGACCTGGTTACGCAACCCGTTCGTCTCCGTTTCATCTGTCTGAAAATGCCTAACTCCGGGAAAACTTTCCCGGATGTTTCCCCCCTTCGCCAGTATCGCCTAGTACTGCGTTAGATCACCCCCGGCACCGCGTTTTGCCTTGTTATATTTTGTGATGCTTGTTTGCCCCGTATTTACTGTTTCTCCCCCCTCTTCTTCTCCGGTAGACCCCGAGACCGATGTTGCCCCTGTGATCGACTACGTCGACGACGACCCCTTCTTCTCGCCCGAGCAACCAGGCAAGCAAACCCCCCTTGAGCATTCCGATATTGCCCATTTCTTTCCCTCCCATGCTTGCATTAGAACTGCTACTATTTTCTGTATGATCCTACTTTGATGCATATCCTCTTGTTGTTACCTGCTTTCATACCTTACCTGCTTATCCTAAACTGCTTAGTATTGGATGGTTAGTGATCCATCAGTGACCCCCACCTTGTCCCAGTTGCCCCGCTTTATGTTTGATGAATCGATCAACATGATCGACGTCTAGGCCCCGACACCGCACATCACCCCCCTAGTTGTACGACTCTGCAGAGTTACCATCGAGTGCTGAGGGTGGAACCTCTTACATCACTCCTGATGAGATCTCCGTAGTGTAGCTTTATGGTCGAGGTCATCGAGGGTGATTTCCTCCTTAACCACTTCCGTTATGGCTCTGTCATGCAACCCATCAAACGTGAACCTCGAGGGTGGATCCTCTTACGTTCACCTTGATGACAACATCGAGTGGAATTTACCAGGGGTGATTCCTCGGGTTTTCCCCTTGGTGTTAGACACACAGTTACTATGGTTACTATGACTTTGCACTGAACCATGTTACTAAAGACGGGTCGAACCTGAGTGATACCCACGCGAGCTTAATTGCGAGTGATGTGGAGTCGGGTTGACCTGGAAGGTGCCCACGAGATACTTACGTGGCGTGGCCAGGCATTCTTAGCCCTTGCCGCAAGCACTCGAGATGGGGCGACGGGGTCACATCAATCGTGAGTCTCTGCTCGTTATCGCGTGCTCCTAATCCACTACGATTTGGATATTTGATCCGAGGGGCCTTTGGCCTTATAGCACTAACCATCATGTGGGCATAGTATGGGCGTTCTGCGTCGTATACATCAGCCGAAGCTTAATAGACATCAGCGACTGAGCGGCGCGCGCTGGGTTGGATTGCGTAAGCTCCTGCCTTGTTGAAGGTGGGAGCTAGGTCTGCTCACCAGCTGCGTACGCAACATGCAAGAGTTCCCGGGGAGATGGCCCATGACCCCTGGGGGCATAGGTTTAGTCCGGCGTGCTGGCCTCTCTATTAAGCCTAGGTCGGGTTGCGGCGTATTGTTTGGCCGAGGCCGGGCATGACCCAGGAAAGTGTGTCCGGCCAGAGTTAATCGAGCGTGGTGGGTAAGTTGGTGCACCCCTGCAGGGAAGAAAACATCTATCGATAGCCTGTCCTACGGTGACGGACACTTGGAGTTGTATCCCGATCGATACAACTAGAACTCGATACTTGTGATGAGAAATGAATGGATGGTGATGAGAAATGGTTTGTGATGAGAAACGGATGGTGATGAGAATTGGATTGTGAAGATAACTGGATAGTATGGTTCTGGGATTGCTTTCTCGCAGGGAGTCGAGAAAGGATCTCTGGCCGAGGTTGATAACACTACTACTACTTTACTTTATGCTACTCTACTCCCTCCTGTTGCTGCAAGATGGTGGTTTCCAGAAGATGCTAGTCTTCGATAGGCTAGGCTTTCCCCTTCCCTTCTGGCATTCTGTAGTTTAGTCCACAGATACAACCCATTCCTTTGATACAGATGCATACTTAGTTTAGATCTGATGTAAGTCTTGCGAGTACTTTGGATGAGTACTCACGGTTGCTTTGCTACTTCTTTTTCCCCCATACCCGATTGTTGCAACCAGATGACGGATCCCAGGAGCCAGACGACGCCATTGATGACTACTACTACCCGGAGGATGCCTACTACTACGTGAAGACTGCAGACGACTAGGAGTAGTTAGGAGGCTCCCAGGCAGGAGGCCTTGCCTTTTTGATCGTTGCTGCTTTTGTGCTAGCCTTCTTAAGGCAACCTTGTTTAACTCATGTCTGTACTCAGATATTGTTGCTTTCGCTGACTCTTGTGTTTTTGAGCTTATGTATTCGAGCCCTCGAGGCCCCTGGCTTGTAATATAAAGCTTGTATTATTTTAATTTGTGTCTAGAGTTGTGTTGTGATATCTTCCTGTGAGTCCTTGATCTTGATCGTACACATTTGCGTGTATGATTAGTGTACGGTCAAATCGGGGGCGTCACAGAAATCCCGTGCAGACCAAAAAGAACCTGAATCGAATGCAGTGCAAATCTTCAAGGATTCCCACACCAGCAAGATGAAGGGCATGAGCACACCAGTTCAAGCCGCTGTTGTAAGTCCTTACTCCTCCTGCCTTGAACTGATTGGTACTGTCATGTGTTCATTTAACTACTTGGTTTGCAGCCAATGTCAGTTACTCTGTTCACTTTTATTGACAGTTGTCTTAACGTATCATTTCACCTTACATGGTTTAAAAGAGATGAAGGATATTCTTTTGGTCTTGATCTGTAATCTAGTTGTTATGTTCACGTGCGCACACAATGATAAAATAGCCTGTTTGTTTTATATCTGTTTGCCCATGATATGAATGATGTCATACTATGTTCATCCTACTTTAAACCATGTCTCTTTATCCTTAGATGTCAATGAATGTGAGGAAATAGACAATATAGTAGGCATGCTACATGGACATATGTTCCGAAAGTGATTTTATTATGTAGTTGGCACTACAATACATGCTAATGTATTACAGTAGTTCACCAAAATAAGTTATGTATAAACATTTAACCTACTTTTTTTGTTTTTCTCTCATTAGTAACTTATGTGGTATACTAATCTACAAGTTCAAACTTTCAGGAAGCTATGGAACAAATGATTGAACAGCCACAACCACCTGAAGGTGACGAGGCTACTACAGGCACAATGTCACCTCTTGCTGCAGTGCATCAGTATCTCTCCACTAACAATGCAAAAAGCGCCTTCCTGCATAATTCTGGGTTGGTTGCCAAGGTAACCTCGTCCAAATCGCCTACTGAACAAAATCTTCCTGCTAGGCAGAGTGATATACCTGTGCTCCAGACACAAATCCAATCCCTAATGGATGTTGTTTCGGAAACAAGAATAGTGGTTGAGAAATATCGTCAAGATATGAATGGTTTTGAAACCAGACTATCAGACATTCACTTCGTTGTTGAAGAGCAATGGCGGAAAAAGGTGGAGATCGTGCTGCTCCGTCATATTCTACAATCTGAAACATTAGCACTCAGGTAAAATGATCTGTGCTTCTATACGTTTGATGGTGCTTTTATCTGGAACGACTGTAAACTTTATGCCAACAGGCCTTTTGTTGTATGGTTGGAATTTATTTTGTTGTGATACAACATTTATGATGCTGCCTCAGGCTGTAGTAATTATGACGCTATTTTTGTATAGTGTAGGTTTATCTTAGTAATGTATTCGGCCGAAAGCTTCGTAGGAGCCCAACATGCCAACATTCATCGGGCCCATTTCAATTGGGCTAAAAACGATTACGGGCCAAAATTGGCATGTAGCCCACTAAAAATATCTGGGCCTAAATCAGCATAAGCTTTCACATTTTTCTGGTAGGCCTGTGCCCATAGTGGGCCTTTAACAGGCCTAAACATAATTTGGGCCCTCAGTAAAAATAGGCCGTTTACAGGTGTAAATATCTCTTGCCCATAAAATACATGGGCCTTTAATAGACCGAAAGTGAGATTGGGCCTTGATTGTGCCAAATAACCCGCTGGACTTTAACAGGTAGAAATTCGGACGGGCCGTAAATGCGCTGACCTAATACACAGGCCTTTAACAGGCCAGAACTTCGGTCGGGCTAGATTATCGTCATTTTTATATGGGCCGTTAATGGGCCTGATATGACGTTGGGCCACATATGGCCCATGGTTTACGTCCGGCGTTAACAGGCCGAAAATGACAACAGGCCGAAAGTGGCCCAAAGCTATAGTGGGCCTCTAATAGGCCGAATGTCAGACATGGCCGAATATGACCCAAATCCTTCACGGTCGTTTATGGGCCGAAAGTTTTGATGGCCTGTAAATGGGCGCAAATGAAGCCGGACCTTTAACAGGCCAGAAATACACCGGGCCGTAATTCGGTCCAATTACTTAGCAGACTGTTAACGGGCCAGAAGTGACCATGGGCCGCGTTGATGACAAGTTTAGGATGGGCCGTTGATGGGCCTATTTGACAGAGAATGTTGGGCCTTTAGTTGGGCCGACACATTATGGTCGGCAGAATCTTATGGGCCTTTAGCTGGGCCGGCCCATTGTTGTCCGCAAAATCTTGTGGGCCTTTAGCTGGGCCGGCCCATTATGGTCTGCAAAATCGTGTGGGCCTTTAGCTGGGCCGGCCCATTATGGTCCACTAAATTTTGCGGGCCTTTAGCTGGTTTGGCCCATTATGGTCCACTAAATCTTATGGGCCTTCGGTTGGGCCGGCCCATTTAATCTTTGTGGGCCACTTTTGGGCCGGTCCACGTGTAAACATATCATAGGCCCATCTCGACCGTTGGATGAGTGACACCTGTGCCAACGCGAAGCTGACGCGTGGATCCGTCAGCCAATGAGAATTTTACACGTGGAAAATCGGCATTGGTCGTGGCTGTTAACGGGTTATCGAATCCAAAATCCGACCCGATAGCTTAACGGTGTTTCGTTACGGTGGATGCCACGTGTTGGTCACCCTTGACGAAAGCACTTCTGTGACGCGCGATTTATCGTCATGGAAGTGGACACTTCCGTGATGATAATTTTGGCAATGTCATGCAACACTTCTACGACAGCACAGGTATGATTATCTTGATTCTGTCATAAATTTGTCATGGATGTACATGCATGACAGAAAACGCAACCTACTGTGACAAACACGTATCATCACGGAAGTGTATCTTTTTGTAGTGAGGTGGTGGGCCCCCTGGCCTTCATCTTTTGCAAGGATTTTTTATTATTTCCGAATAGATGTTCCGTGAAGTTTCAGGTCATTCTGAGAACTTTTGTTTTTGCACATAAATAACACCATAGCAATTCTGCTGAAAACAGCATCAGTCCGGGTTAGTTCCATTCAAATCGTGCAAGTTAGAGTCCAAAACAAGGGCAAAAGTGTTTGGAAAAGTAGATACGACGGAGACATATCAACTCCCCCAAGCTTAAAACTTTGCTTGTCCTCAAGCAATTCAGTTGATAAACTGAAAGTGATAAAGAAAAACTTCTACAAACTCTGTTTCCTCTTGTTGTTGTAAATATGTAAAGCCAACATTCAAGTTTTCAGCAAAGATTATGACTAACCACATTCACAATAATGCTAAGGTCTCAAGTTTTACTCATATAAATGTCATAATCAACTAGCGAGCAATAATAATAAATCTCGGATGACAACACTTTCTCAAAACAACCATAATATGATATAACAAGATGGTATCTCACTAGCCCTTTCTGAGACCGCAAAAAATAAATGCAGAGCACCTTTAAAGATCAAGGACTGACTAGACATTGTAATTCATGGTAAAAGAGATCCAGTCAAATCATACTCAATGTAAACTAACAGTAATGAATGCAAGTGACAGCGGTGCTCTCCAACTGGTGCTTTTTAATAAGAGGATGATGACTCAACATGAAAGTAAATAGACAGGCCCTTCGCAGAGAGAAACAGAGATTTGTAGAGGTGCCAGAGCTCGGTTTTGAAATAGCGATGAATAACATTTTGAGCGGTATACTTTCATTGTCAACATAACAACCAAGAGATGGCAATATCTTCCATGCTACACACATTATAGGCGGTTCCCAAACAGAATGGTAAAGTTTATACCCCCTTCCACCAACAAGCATCAATCCGTGGCATGCTCGAAACAACGAGTGCCTCCAACTAACAAGAGTCCCAGGGGTAGTTTTGTTTGCAATTATTTTGATTTAGTTTGCATAAAGCATGGGACTGGGCATCCCGGTGACCAGCCACTTTCTCGTGAGTGAGGAGCGGAGTCCACTCCTCTTGAGAATAACCCGCCTAAGATGGAAGATACGGACAACCCTAGTTGATACATGAGCTATTCGAGCATACAAAACAGTATATTTATTTGAAGGTTTAGAGTTTGGCACATACAAATTTACTTGGAACGGAAGGTAGATACCGTATATAGGTAGGTATGGTGGACTCATATGGAATAACTTTGGGGTTTATGGAGTTGGATGCACAAGCAGTATTCCCGCTTAGTATAGGTGAAGGCTAGCAAAAGACTGGGAAACGACCAGCTAGAGAGAGACAACAGTCATGAACATGCATTAAAATTAATCAACACCGAATGCAAGCATGAGTAGGATATAATCCACCATGAACATAAATATCGTGAAGGCTATGTTGATTTTGTTTCAACTACATGCGTGAACATGCGCCAAGTCAAGTCACTTAAATCATTTAGAGGAGGATACCACCCTATCATACCACATCACAACCATTTTAATAGCATGTTGGCACGCAAGGTAAACCATCATAAGCCCCTAGCTAATCAAGCATGGCACAAGAAACTATGATCTCTAGTTGTCATTGCAAACATGTTTATTCATAATAGGCTGAATCAGGAACGATGAACTAATCATATTGACAAAAACAAGAGAGGTCGAGTTCATACCAGCTTTTCTCATCTCAGTCAGTCCATCATATATCGTCATAATTGCCTTTCACTTGCACAACCGAATGATGTGGATAATAATAATAATGCACGTGCATTGGACTAAGCTGGAATCTGCAAGCATTCAATAAACAGGAGAAGACAAGGAAATATGGGCTCTTTTGTCAGAACAACAATAATGCATATAAGAGCCACTTCAACAATTTAATTATGGTCTTCTCCTATCGACCCCCAAAGAAGAGAAAATAAATAAAACTATTTACACGGGAAAGCTCCCAACAAGCAAAAGAAGAACAAGAAATCGTTTTGGGTTTTCTTTTTAATTACTACTACAAGCATGGAAATTAAAACTAGCTAAAAGCTACAACTAATTTTTTTTGGTTTTTCTTAAGGTTTATTAAACACACAAGAAGAAAGCATAAAAGGAAAATAAACTAGCATGGATGATACAATGAAAAAGTATGAGCACCGGCATCTAGCAATGAGTGTGTGAACATGAATGTAATGTCGGTGAGAAATACATACTCCCCCAAGCTTAGGCTTTTGGACTAAGTTGGACTATGGCCACGGTTGGCCTGGCGGATATCCATAGTAATAGTTTGGGTCGTAGTGAGATGCAGCGGCTATCGCCTCCTGAGCTGCAGCGTGGCGACGAGCGGCCTCCGCCCTCCTCTCATACTCATCTGCCTCCTCTCTGGTAATAACATATCTTCCTTTTGCCTGATAATCAAAGAAGGCAGGAGCAGGGAGAGTAATACGGACAACACGGCGTCTGTCAAAGATTAAGCGATACTAGAGAGGTGATTCATTCCTCTCGACACACTGGTGGTGAACCATAGCCTCATAATCCAAATAAGCAGGAGGCAACTCAATATCATCTTCTCGTATGGCCACACCAAGAAAATTAGCTATGCGGGTTGCATAAATTCCACCAAAGAAATCTCCATTAAATCTATTAAGATGCAACCTACGTGCAACAATGGCTCCCAAATTATAAGATTTATCTCCTAACACAACACTCCTAAGAATACTGAGGTCGGGGACACACATGTGACATGCCTCATCTTTACCATTAATGCATCTACCTATGAAGAGAGCAAAATAATGTATAGCAGGAAAGTGAATGCTCCCTATAGTAGCTTGTGTTATATCTCTAGATTCCCCCACAGTTATACTAGCAAGAAAATCTCTAAATTCAGATTTGCGAGGATCCCTGATACTACCCCATTGTGGAAGTTTGCAAGTAGTGGTAAAATCCTCTAAGTCCATAGTGTAAGAAGTTCATAAAGATCAAACATGACAGTTAGAGAATTACGCGAAGATGAAAATTCAAACCTCCTCACAAAGGAACTAGTGAGATAGTGATACTGGCTGCACTTTTCTTCCTCGAAGCTCACAAGATCAGCGTTAGGCAAATATGTGTTAAATTCTTCCTTAATTCCTGCTCGATCCATAAAAATTTTCGAAGGCCATTCACAAGGACGCACTGGAACGTTTCTTGGTGGTTCATCATCAGCATCACGCATTGCAAGCCTGGGCTCTTGTTTCCTTGAAGATCCACCTTGGTACATTTTCCTAAACATATTTCTTCCTCTGAAAAATTTCTGAAATTTTTAGTAACTTCAAAATAAAAGTGAACAAAGCTCAATAATATTGATAGCAACTACTCCTACAAGTGCCTAGAGCCTATATCATGCATCAAAACTACTTTTGACCATATAAAATTGACATGCAAGCTCAAGAACAGGGTCACCTAAGCAGCAAAAATTTGCAATGAATAAAGCACTAGAACAAAAACTAATTGGACCAATGGAGGAGTCACATACCAAGGAACAATCTCCCCAAGCAGTTTTGTGAGAGGTGCTTTGAGCAAGGAGATCGAAAATGGCTGCAAAATGAGCTAGAACTCGTGCTTGAGCTGGATATTCGTGTTTGTGGGAGGAAGAAGGAGTGTGTGGGTGCAAGGATAAGTGGAGGAGGGCCACCGTGGGCCCACGAGGCAGGGGGCGCGCCTAGAGGGGTAGGGCGCGCCCCTGACCCTCGTGGCCAGGTGCCAGCTCCTCCTCCTGTGTTATCAGTGCCAAATATTCTCAAATATTCCAGAAAAAAAATCATATTTAAATTTCAGGGCATTTGGAGAACTTTTATTTCCAGGGTATTTTTATATTGCACGGATAAATCAGATAACAGACAGAAAAATACTATTTATATTTTATTTAATATAAATAACAGAAAGTAAAAGTAGGGTATAGAAGGTTGTGCCTTCTAGTTTCATCCATCTCATGATCATCAAAAGGAATCCACTAACAAGGTTGATCAAGTCTTGTTAACGAACTCATTCCGAATAACATGGAACCGGAGAAATTTCGAATAACACTATGTTACCTCAACGGGGATATGCACATCCCCAATAATAAGAATATCATATTTCTTCTTGATAGTAGGAAGAGGAAATTCAAAACATCCAAATATAATCGATGGGATTTTTCCAATAGAGTTGATACTATGAAGTTGAGGTTGTTTCCTCGGAAAGTGTACTGTATGCTCATTACCATTAACATGAAAAGTGACATTGCCTTTAGTGCAATCAATAACAGCCCCTGCAGTATTCAAAAAGGGTCTTCCAAGAATAATAGACATACTATCGTCCTCGGGAATATCAAGAATAATAAAGTCCGTTAAAATAGTAACGTTTGCAACTACAACAGGCACATCCTCACAAATACCGACAGGTATAGCAGTTGATTTATCAGCCATTTGCAAAGATATTTCAGTAGGTGTTAACTTATTCAAACCAAGTCTACGATATAAAGAGACAGGCATAACACTAACACCGGCTCCAAGATCACATAAAGCAGTTTTAACATAATTTCTTTTAATGGAGCGTGGTATAGTGGGTACTCCTGGATCTCCAAGTTTCTTTGGTATTCCACCCTTAAAAGTATAATTAGCAACCATGGTGGAAATTTCAGCTTCCGGTATCTTTCTTTTAGTTGTAACAATATCTTTCATATACTTAGCATAAGGATTCATTTTGACCATATCAGTTAATCGCATACACAAAAAGATAGGTTTAATCATTTCAGCAAAGCGCTCAAAATCCTCATCATCCTTTTTCTTGGATGGTCTGGGAGGAAAAGGCATGGGTTTTTGAACCCAAGGCTCTCTTTCCTTACCTTGTTTCCTAGCAACAACGTTGATTCTTTGATTGTGGGTTATCAAGATCAACAGCAGGTTCAATTTCTATAACATTATCATTGCTAGGTTGTGCATCATCATGAACATTATTATTAACATTATCACTAGTTTCAGGTTCATTACCAGATTGTGTTTTGCTACCTCTTGAGCACTGTGTTGGATTTCCCCGAAGAGGAGAGGATGATGCGGCAAAGTAGCGTAAGTATTTCCCTTAGTTTTTGAGAACCAAGGTATCAATCCAGTAGGAGGCTACGCGCGAGTCCCTCGTACCTACACAAAAACAATAGGTCAACGCAACCAACGCGCTTATGGGTTGTAAATCCCTTCACGGTCACTTACGAAAGTGAGATCTGATAGAGATGATAAATAATATTTTTGGTATTTTTGGTATAGAGATGCAAAGTAAAAAGTAAAAGCAAAGTAAAAAGTAAAAGCAAAGCAATAATAAAGTGATGGAGATTGATATGATGAGAAAGAGACCCGGGGGCCATAGGTTTCACTAGTGGCTTCTCTCAAGAGCATAAGTATTCTACGGTGGGTGAACAAATTACTGTTGAGCAATTGACAGAATTGAGCATAGTTATGAGAATATCTAGGTATGATCATGTATACAGGCACCACGTCCGAGACAAGTAGACCGACTCCTGCCTGCATCTACTACTATTACTCCACTCATCGCCCGCTATCCAGCATGCATCTAGAGTATTAAGTTAAATACAGAGTAACGCCTTAAGCAAGATGACATGATGTAGAGGGATAGTTTCATGCAATATGATAGAAACCCCATCTTGTTATCCTCGATGGCAACAATACAATACGTGCCTTGCTGCCCCTTCTGTCACTGGGTAAGGACACCGCAAGATCGAACCCAAAGCTAAGCACTTCTCCCATGGCAAGAAAAACCAATCTAGTAGGCCAAACCAAACTGATAATTCAAAGAGACTTGCAAAGATAACCCATCATACATAAAAGAATTCAGAGAAGATTCAAATATTATTCATAGATAGACTTGATCATAAACCCACAATTCATCGATCTCAACAAACACACCGCAAAAAGAAGATTACATCGAATAGATCTCCACGAGAGAGGGGGAGAACATTGTATTGAGATCCAAAAAGAGAGAAGAAGCCATCTAGCTACTAACTATGGACCCGTAGGTCTGAAGTAAACTACTCACACTTCATCGGAGGGGCTTGGATGATGATGTAGAAGCCCTCTGTGATCGATGCCCCCTCCGTCGAAGCTCCCGAACAGGCCCCAAGATGGGATCTCGTGGATACAGAAAGTTGTGGCGGTGGAATTAGGTTTTTGGCTCCGTCCCCAATCGTTTGGGGGTACGTGGATATATATAGGAGGAAGAAGTACGTCGGTGGAGCTTCAAGGGGCCCACGAGGCAGGGGGCGCGCCCTAGGGGGGGCGCCCTCCACTCTCGTGACCGCCTCGTGGCTTTCTTGACGGAGGGTCCAAGTCTCCTGGATCTTATCTGATGAGAAAATCATGTTTCCAAAGGTTTCATTCCGTTTGGACTCCGTTTGATATTCCTTTTCTTCGAAACCCTAAAACAGGCAAAAACAACAATTCTGGGCTGGGCCTCCGGTTAATAGGTTAGTCCCAAAAATAATATAAAAGTGGAAAATAAAGCCCAATATAGTCCAAAGCAGTAGATAATGTAGCATGGAGCAATCAAAAATTATAGATACGTTGGAGACGCATCATGTTTCAGCATTAGAGATAGAAATATCATTTGGATTCTTAGGTGTTTCAACAATAGGTTCGCTAGAAGCATGCAAAGTCCTATCATTTTTCTTTTTCTTCCTATTAGAAGGACTAGGTGCATCCACATTATTTCTCGGAGAATCTTGCTCAATTCTCTTAGGGTGGCCTTCAGGATACAAAGGTTCCTGAGTCATTTTACCACCTCTAGTCATAACTCTAACAACATTATCATTATTCTTACTTTTCAATTCATTGAGCAAATCATTTTGAGCTTTAAGTACTTGTTCTACTTGAGTGGTAACTATAGAAGCATGTTTACTAATAAGTTTAAGTTCACCTTTGACATTAGCCATATAATCACCCAAGTGTTCAAGCATATTTGAATTGTATTTCAATTGTCTACCAAAATAAGCATTGAAGTCTTCTTGCTTAACCATAAATTTATCAAACTCATCTAAGCATGGGCTAGAAAACTTAGTAAATGGGATTTCAGCTTTATCATATCTATAGAGAGAATTTACCTTTACTACCTGTGTCGGGTTATCAAGACCATGTACTTCTTCAATAGGTGAAGGATTAAGATCATATGTTTCTTCATTAGGCGGTAAATTAAGACCGTGTATTTCTTCAATAGGAGGTAAATTCTTAACATCTTCAGCTTTAATACCTTTTTCTTTCATAGATTTCTTTGCCTCTTGCATATCTTCAGGACTGAGAAACAAAACACCTCTTTTCTTCGGAGTTGGTTTAGGAATAGGCTCAGGAAGTGCCCAATTATTTTCATTTGTCAACATATTATTCAATAGAATTTCATCTTCATCCGGCGTTCTTTCCCTGAAAACAGAACCAGCACAACTATCCAGGTAATCTCTGGAGGCATCGGTTAGTCCATTATAAAAGATATCAAGTATTTCATTTTTCTTAACAGGATGATTAGGCAAAGCATTAAGTAACTTGAGAAGCCTCCCCCAAGCTTGTGGGAGACTCTCTTCTTCAATTTGCATGAAATTATATATATCTCTTAAAGCATCTTGTTTCTTATGAGCAGGGAAATATTTAGCAGAGAAGTAATAAATCATATCCTGGGGACTACGCACACAACCAGGATCAAGAGAACTAAACCATATCTTAGCATCACCCTTTAATGAGAACGGAAATATTTTAAGGATATAAAAGTAGCGAGTTCTCTCATCATTAGTGAACAGGGTGGCTATATTATTTAATTTTGTAAGATGTGCCACAACAGTTTCAGATTCATAGCCATGAAAATTATCGGATTCAACCAAAGTAATTATATCAGGATCAACAGAGAATTCATAATCCTTATCAGTAACAAAGATAGGTGAAGTAGCAAAAGCAGGGTCAGGTTTCATTCTAGCATAAAGAGATTGCTTCTTCCATTTAGCTAATAACCTCTTGAGTTCGTATCTATCTTTGCAAGCTAAAATAGCTAAAGCAGCTTATTTTTCAAAAACATAACTCTCAGGAATAACAGGTGAGTCTTCATCATCACTTTCATCAATATTATCAGATTCAATATTTTCACTCTCTCTAACCCTAGCAAGTTGTTCATCAAGAAATTCACCAAGTGGCACGGTAGTATCAAGCATAGAAGTAGTTTCATCATAAGTATCATGCATATCAGAAGTGGCATCATCAATAACATGCAACATATCAGAATGAATAGCAGAAGCAGGTTTAGGTGTCGCAAGCTTACTCAAAACAGAAGGTGAATCAAGTACAGAGCTAGATGGCAGTTCCTTACCTCCCCTCGTAGTTGAGGGATAAATCTTGGTTCTTGGATCTTTCAAGTTCTTCATAATGATAAGCAGATATAAATCCCAAGTGACACAAAGGATAGAGCTATGCTCCCTGGCAACGGCGCCAGAAAATAGCCTTGATAACCCACAAGTATAGGGGATTGCAATAGTTTTTGAGGGTAGAGTATTCAACCCAAATTTATTGATTCGACACAAGGGGAGCCAAAGAATATTCTCAAGTATTAGCAGCTGAGTTGTCAATTCAACCACACCTGGGAACTTAATATCTGCAGCAAAGTGTTTAGTAGCAAAGTAATATGATAGTAGTGATAACGGTAGCAAAAGGTAACAGTAGCAAAAGTAAAGTTTTTGGTATTTTGTAATGATGCTAGTAATAACAACGGAAAAGTAAATAAGCGAAGAACAATATATGGAAAGCTCGTAGGCAATGGATCGGTGGTGGAGAATTATGCGGGATGCGGTTCATCATGTAACAATCATAACATAGGGTGACACAGAACTAGCTCCAGTTCATCAATATAATGTAGGCATGTATTCCGAATACAGTCATATGTGCTTATGGAAAAGAACTTGCATGACATCTTTTGTCCTACCCTCCCGTGGCAGCGGGGTCCTAGTGGAAACTAAGGGATATTAAGGCCTCCTTTTAATAGAGTACCGGACCAAAGCATTAACACATAGTGAATACATGAACTCGTCAAACTACGGTCATCACCGGTAAGTATCCCGATTATTGTCACTTCGGGGTTAACGGATCATTACACATAATAGGTGACTATAGACTTGCAAGATAGGATCAAGAACTCTCATATATTGATGAAAACATAATAGGTTCAGATCTGAAATCATGCCACTCGGGCCCTAGTGATAGGCATTAAGCATAGCAAAGTCATAGCAACATCAATCTTAGAACATAGTGGATACTAGGGATCAAACGCTAACAAAACTAACTCGATTACATGATAGATCTCATCCAACCCATCACCGTCCAGCTAGCCTATGATGGAATTACTCACACACGGTGGTGAGCATAATGAAATTGGTGATGGAGGATGGTTGATGATGACGATTGCGATGGATTCCCCTCTCTAGTGCCCCGAACGGACTCCAGATCAGCCCTCCCGAGAGGTTTTAGGGCTTGGCGGCGGCTCCGTATCGTAAAACGCGATGAATCCTTCTCTCTGATTTTTTCTCCCCGAAACCAAATATATAGGGTTGGAGTTGAGGTCGGAGGAGCTCCAGGGGGGCACGAGGTAGGGGGGCGCGCCCCCCACCCTCGTGGACAGGTAGTGGGCCCCCTAGCCTTCATCTTTTGCAAGGATTTTTTATTATTTCCGAATAGATGTTCCGTGAAGTTACAGGTCATTACGAGAACTTTTGTTTCTGCACATAAATAACACCATAGCAATTTTGCTGAAAACAACGTTAGTCCGGGTTAGTTCCATTCAAATCATGCAAGTTAGAGTCCAAAACAAGGGCAAAAGTGTTTGGAAAAGTAAATACGACGGAGACGTATCAGTCATCAGCTTTGCTCTGCCGGGTGTTCATAACATCTGGCGTTGCTCCTACAACGGATTTGTCACCTAGTGGTGCTTCCAGGACTTAATTCTTCTGTGCAGCAATGAGGATAATCCTCAAGTTACGGACCCAGTCCGTGTAATTGCTACCATCATCTTTCAACTTAGCTATCTCTAGGAACGCATTAAAATTCAACGGAACAATAGCCCGGGCCATCTATCTACAACAACATAAACATGCAAAATACTATCAGGTACTAAGTTCATGATAAATTAACGTTCAATTAATCAAATTACTTAAGAACTTCCACTTAGATCGATATCCCTCTAATCCTCCAAGTGATCACGTGATCCATATCAACTAAACCATGTCCGATCATCACGTGAGATGGAGTAGTTTTCAATGGTGAACATCACTATGTTGATCATATCTACTATATGATTCACGCTCGACCTTTCGGTCTCAATGTTCCGAGGCCATATCTGCATATGCGAGGCTAGTCAAGTTTAACCCGAGTATTCTGCGTGTGCAAAACTGGCTTGCACCCGTTGTATGTGAACGTAGACCTTATCACACCCGATCATCATGTGGTGTCTCAGCACGACGAACTGTAGAAACGGTGCATACTCAGGGAGAACACTTATACCTTGAAATCTAGTGAGAGATCATCTTATAATGCTACCGTCGAACTAAGCAAAATATGATGCATAAAGGATAAGCATCACATGCAATCAATATAAGTGATATGATATGGCCATCATCATCTTGTGCCTGTGATCTCCATCTCCAAAGCACCGTCACGATCACTGTCGGTGTCAAAACCGACGGACCTCGGGTAGGGGGTCCCGAACTATGTGTCTAAGGCAGATGGTAACATGAGGCGGGGGACACGATGTTTACCTAGGTTCGGGCCCTCTTGATGGAGGTAATACCCTATGTCCTGCTTGATTGATCTTGATGATATGAGTATTACAAGAGTTGATCTACCACGAGATCGTAGAGGCTAAACCCTAGAAGCTAGCCTATGGTATGATTGTTGTTGTCCTACGGACTAAAACCTCCAGTTTATATAGACACTGGAGGGGGATAGGGTTACACATAGTTGGTTACAAGGGAGGAGATCTACATATCCATATTGCCAAGCTTGCCTTCCACGCCAAGGAGAGTCCCATCCGGACACGGGGCGAAGTCTTCAATCTTGTATCTTCATAGTCCAACAGTTCGGCCAAAGGATATAGTCCGGATGTCCGGAGACCCCCTAATCCAGGACTCCCTCAGTAGCCCCTGAACCATGCTTCAATGACGATGAGTCCGACGTGCAGATTTGTCTTCGGCATTGCAAGGCAGGTTCCTCTTCCGAATACTCCATAGAAGATTTTGAGTACAAGGATAGTGTCCGGCTCTACAAAATAAGTTCCACATACCACTGTAGAGAGAATATTATTTCCACAAATATAATCTGCTGACACGTTTAGCAACATGGCATCATGTCATGGCCCAGTCATTATTCGAACCGTTTTTCTCAACCAGCACTGCACATATCGTGAGGCGGTTTTCTTGACACATCTTGTCGAAGCAGAGATCGTGTCCCCTATCACAGGATTCTCATCAATACGAATGTGGGTAACCCGACCGTGCTATCAATTACGGAGCTTGGGAAATAAGAGGTTTTACCAGGTGAGTGGGGAGGCACATCGCCTCTTCTGCCCTTATAAAGGGACGAGGATTCACTCTTTTCACCCACGCCTTCTTCCTGATTCATTCCCTTCTGCTCAGGCTCCAGCGCCCAAGCGTTCACCTTCTCTGCCTACAAAAGGTCTTCCAAAGATGTCCGGATCCAGAGCAGGAGGCAAATGGATGGCCTCTACCATCCGAGAGAAGGATATCAAAAAGCTTTGGGAGGCCGGGTATCTGACCAAGAAAATCAGCCACCATCTCCCTACGGCAGGACAGATCGTCCCCACCCCGGAATCCCATGAGAGGGTTGTATTCCTCCCCCACTTTGTCCGCGGGCAAGGGTTTCCCCTCCACACGTTCGTCCGTGGCATCATGTATTACTATGGGATCGATCTTCATGATCTGTCCCCCAATTCCTTCCTCAACATCTCGACGTTCATCATCGTGTGTGAGGCTTTTCTCTGCATTTCACCGCACTTCGGTTTATGGCTGAAGGTTTTTAATGTGAAGCCCAAGGTGGTGGGTGGCGAGCACGCCGAGTGCGGGGGCGCTATGGTGAGCAAGATGCCCAACGTCATATGGCCAACGGGAACCTTTAACGATTCTGTCAAGGAGTGGCAACAGCAGTGGTTTTACATCACTGAGTCATGCAGCAAGTTATGGGCCGCTTCTCCCAAGTTTCGATTCGGTGCCCCTCTGCGGCTTACATCCTGGGTTAAGAAAGGCCTGGTCTGGTCTTCGTCTGACGAACTGTCGGTGCTCCAGACGCCCGTTAAAGGTATGGGAGATAAGAACATTGAACTTGTCAACGTAGTCCAGGTGATGTTAGTCCGCCGGATACTGCCTTGTCAATACCAGACTTGCAATCTATGGGAATTCGATACGGCTAGGCACCAAACCTTGCGAGGGTTCTTCGGCTCTTCGCACAAGGACATTTGGAAGGTGCTTTTCAAGTCCAGCAAATCATGGCCGGACTCTGCCGAGGACCGCAGGTACCAACTGTCCCACCCTGCAAGTTCGGTGAGTTTATCAAACTTTTCTATCCGCATGACCCAAAGGAAGCGCTTAACGCGTGTTATTCAACTCTCCCAGGGCTGGACGAAGAAGGCAGAGCGGATCCATTGTCCGGCTCCGCTGCCCGAAGACCCGGCCATCCCACTTCTGACGAAGATGCTGATCCCGGCGCCTTACAAGGTGCCGAAGAAGACGGCCGAGAAGGAGGCCAAAAAGACCCGGGGCGGCCTTCGTCGCCGCGGCACTTCGGACACAATATCCGAAGGGTCTGATGCCCATTCCGCCTCCAAAGAGGACGAAGAGGAGGAGGAAGATGAGTCCCCTATGGGGGAAGAAGGAAAAGGACGGCCGCCGCACCCTTGGAGGCCGAACTGCCCAAAAGGGGAAAGGCTCCTCTTCCGGAGGAGTCCACTGCCGCCGCCGATAGCGGCCCGACACGGGATCCCAGGGCCCAGCCCCTGGTGAACTCGTAAGTATATAAAATCTGAGTACGTTTAAGCATCTGGACTCATCGTGGCGTAGTATTTTAACCTAAGCCATATTTTTTATAGTCCGGCGAGGTCCCGTACCAAACAATCCTCATCAGAGGACCTGCTGAGCTCAAATGCTATGGAGAGCGGGATGCCCCCAAAGGCCCCTTCCTCCAAACAGGTGCATAACACCGAGGCTTCATCCCAAAAGGACCCTGGCCAAGGAGGAAGGGAAGAAACCGTGAAGGCGGCGCCTGGAGGTCAAACCCTAGGGGGCGGACACGTGGGGGAAAAGATTCCCATGGGGTCTGACGGTGGGGGCGATCCTGAGTTCGGCTCCCCATCGGATGCGATTCCAGAGACCTATACGGCTCTAGAATCACGAAGGCAGCCTCCTTCGGCTGGAGGGGGCATGCCTATTCTGCCAGCGACCTCTGTCCATCTAGAAGTGTCGGATGCTTTGTTGGTGGCGTTACAAGACGACGCCATCATTGATGAACACCGTGCCCTTATGGGTGCGGTGATTGAGAAGATTCAGTCAACTGGGATTGGACTGAACGAAGCCTGTATCAACCTTATAAGAGGCTTTGAGGTATGTTTTATGAGTTGTCGAAGAGTGTCATAGTATAGATAGTAGCCCTTGATACACTGTTCGGTGAAAGAAAGAACCGGACAGGGGATCAAATTGATGATCGCAGGAAGACACATTGAATGACATTGATTTCTCTTCTATTTCAAGCAGGTACCTATGGCGGCTGCTGCCTCTCGTACTGCGGAGATCTCCGGACTGAATCAAAGTCTGGAGTGGGCCATAGAAGAATTTGGCCAATTGAAAATACAGTTGAGGGATAAACAAGGTATGCACAAGTGTTGCGCGCATTTATTGTGGAATAAATGTTCAGTATGAAATAAGCCGCATAATTTGTGCTAGGGGTTATGAACGAAGTCGAGGCCCTCAAAAGGGCCGTTGCCGAGGCAGAGAAAAAGGCGGCCACAGAGCGGACTATTCGTGAGAAACACGAGGCCGGAGTTATTAAAGCTGAGCAGGAGCTGCAAGAGGCCGTAAGTAAATGCGAGACCTTGGAGCAGAGTTTGACGAAGAAAGATTCCGAACTCACCAAGGCGCGTCAAGCCACGAGCGATGCCCGGGGGGAAACCCAAAGCGCCCTGCAGGGGATCCAAGAGGCGAGAAAGATCACGGCGGGTAAGGCTTTTCCCATGTAAAGCAAGTATTTTAAGGGAAAACTATGTTTCTGATTTTGAATCCGCATTTCTCAGGTGTATTTGCCGAGCTACCTTGCAGCATATCAGATGCCGCCCAATTCTATCGAGCCGAAGAAAGGAACACCGCGGATAAGCTCTTCTGGCACAGTATTCGGCGCCGAATTATCCAGTGCCTTTTGCCGATCAACTGAAACAGCTGATCGAACTGCATAAGGCGGAGGAACTAGCCATGAAAGATATGGTTATCCGGCTATGGCCTGCCGAGCCGATTCCAAGCAGCTACTTCGGGCTCGTGAGGCGGCTTGTAAGCGCTTGCCCTCGACTTGACGTCATCAAGCAGTCGGTCTGTATAGAAGGAGCGCGAATGGCCTTCGCCTGTGCAAAGGTGCATTGGGGGAAGATGGATGCCGAAAAGCTGGTGACCGGAGGACCGCCAGAGGGGAAGGAGCACCGCAAGCGTGAATTATGTTATAAGAGTGTCCTGAAAGGATCCTACCTTGCAGTGGAGCTATGCACCAAGGACATTATATTTCCATGAATGCCAATCATGTTGTCCTTTGTAATGTTTGAACAAGGTCGTTTATATGTCGCCTGTTATATAAAAGTTTACCCTCCTGTGCGGCCGTTTTTATGTTAAACCTGAGAGTTGGCCAGTCATCGGCTTCTGCCCCCACGTAAGAAGTACGGGGGTGTTTGGGATAAACCTGAGCACTCTTTATCCCAGTTTTGGGTCCTTTGAAGGAGGTGCTCAGCACAACGAACCAGGCAATCGGACTATAGGGCTTTATCACTCTCACTTAGCCATAGGAGCTTTAGTATGGTCGGTGCAGCCCCTTGTGTTCAGAAGACCGTACTAGGGGCTCTATAAGCGCCTGATCGGAGAAAAAACCGATCCATCGCACGTTGCATTGGTTATGGCATTATGCGGGAGAAATCCTTAAAGATTTTGTAACCGCTCGAACAGCTGACCAACTCTCGCCAGATCATGACAGTCAGTTTTCGGCTTTCTCTACTAAGGTGCTCATCCAGAAGAACCGGGACACAATCGTAGTAGTTCTCCCAGTGCTACCTTAGCCGATATAGCGGAACTTAAGGTGCCAAAACATGGGAGCCGGGCAAACTCAACTATTGACCCAAGACATGATTCGAAGCTGATGCATATAATGCTATAGGTTCAGGGTGCCGAACTTCCATGAAGGCGTTCGGACTTTTATTGCCGTGTTACGAGAAAAACGAAGCCCCTGGCACATTTAAGGCATATCGCTGTGTACGGATTCCACTTGACAAAATGATTTCCATAAGAAATAATCAGCGGGTAAACGTCATATAGATCCACATGTTGTATTTGAATAATACGTCTCTGCGTATGGGTACAAGTAATGTGATAAAAAAGGGTTGTGGTAGCAGAACCTGCTGTGATCAGGGGGAAGAGGTTGAGTGCGGATCCGTAATATAACCGAACGGTCACTGCGGGGAGTGTCTAAGGATTCCCTGACGCGTTCAAGCTGCCTCCATGGAGTCCGTCTTGGTCAGTGCAAAGGTGAACCTGCGAAGGAAATATAACAAATGTTTACGTGCCGGAGGACGGTTGAACCACTGAGTTCGGCCTGTCATGGCCTTCGCCGGAGTGTTTAGTTGAGCTCTGAGCCGGGGTATCCTTCCGCGAAGTAGTTCGGAGCCCCTTGACGGTGTCCGGGAGCCTGGACGTCGACTCAAGGTTCGGCTGCAAGGTGCTGCTCGTTGTTTCTGCTGCTAAGGCAGTGGTGTATTTATTGGTGCCGAAGGAAGGTTCGGCCTTGCCATGAACCGTGATGTCGCCGTGTGGACCGGGCATTTTGAGCTTACGGTAGGCATAATGTGGCACCGCGTTGAATCGAGCGAACGCGGTTCGCCCGAGCAGTGCTTGATAGTCACTGCGGAAAGGGGCAATTTCGAAGATTAACTCTTTGATACGGTAATTTTCTGGTGATCCGAAGATTACCTCGAGGGCAATGGAGCTTGTACAGCTAACCTCCATACCTGGTATGATGCCTCTAAAAGTGGCTTTAGTGGGTTTGATCGTTGAATGATCGATGCCCATCTTGCGCACTGTGTCCTGGTAAAGCAGATTTAAACTGCTACCTCCATCCATAAGGACTCGAGTGAGGTGGAACCCGTCTACTATTGGGTCGAGGATTAGTGCGGCTGGATTGCCCTGATTGGCGTTAACCGAACGATCCATGCGGTTGAAGGTGACCGGCCCTAGTTTATATCGTGGGACGGCTAGTTCCGTTGAGTCGCCATCCCTAAGGGTGCATATCTGGTCCGAGTTGGCAATTTGGGTGGTATTTACCACATTCACCGATTGAATATGGGGGGGGGGATTTCTTTTGCCCTCTTGTGTTCGGTGATATGGGCTCTTCGTCGCTATCATCGATTTGAGACCCCTCTTCGTCTTTGGTGCCTGCCTTGCTGGCTTGTTTGAAGACCTACCATTCTCTATTGGTATGGGTGGCAGGCGTTTCTGGGGTGCCATGAATTTGGCATTGGCGATCGAGTATGCGTTCAGAACTGGATGGACCCGGATTTTTATTTTTGGGTGGCCCTTTCCGCTGACCGGACTTTGGGCCCCTGAACCCGGCATTAACTGCCGTATTTTCGGCGTTTTCACCATATTTGCGGCGCTTGTGTTTGTTGCGTCGTGGTTTGCCGTTGCTATCCCTGGCTTCTGATATGCCAGGTTTGCTTGTTGTATTGGTACTATGAGCTAACCAGCTATCTTCGCCCGCACAAGAGCGGGTCATAAGTGTCGTGAGGGCTGCCATGGATTTTGGCTTCTCTTGGCCGAGGTGCCGGGCGAGCCATTCATCACGGATATTATGCTTAAATGCCGCTAAGGCCTCTGCATCCGGATAGTCGACAATTTGGTTCTTCTTGGTTAGGAACCGGGTCTAGAATTTCCTGGCCGATTCCCCTGACTGCTGAGTTATATGACTTAAATCGTCAGCGTCCGGCGGTCGCACATAAGTGCCCTGGAAATTGTCCAGGAATGCCTCTGCCAGGTTCTCCCAACTTCCGATGGAGTTTGCCGGCAAGCTATTGAGCCAATGCCGAGCCGGCCCTTTGAGTTTTAGCGAGAGATACTTGATGGCATGTAGGTCATCCCTGCGGGACAAGTGAATGTGGAGGAAGAAGTCTTCTATCCATAACGCGGGGTCTGTAGTACCATCGTATGATTTGATATTTACGGGTTTAAACCCTTCTGCGAATTCGTGATCCATTACTTCATCAGTGAAGCATAAGGGGTGTGCGGCGCTTCTGTGCCGGGCTATATCGCGACGCGGTTCATACGAGTCTTGTCTGCCGTGTTTGGCTCGGCCGGATTTGCTTTTAGTGTATCCGACGTGACGATCATCGTCGCGTGTTGGTGCGCGCCCCCGTGATCCGTAGATCAATCTTGCATGTTTTGCCTTGTTTTCCAATACGTCTCGTGGGTCCCGCGTGTTGCCCCGGGCCTTGGTATTTTTGTTTGATTGGCGGGCGGGTGCGGGCTGGACTTCAGGCTGAAATGCCTTTCTGTCTCAGCCACGAGGTGGTCCGTCATCCGCATCATACACTGGTGATGTGGGTTTCAATGCTTCCTCCTCAAGGTGAGGTAGCAGCCTGTGCTTTGGATAACTCTTGGTTGGGTGCTCGAGTTCGTATTCCTCGGCCGCAAGGACTTCGGTCCATCTTTGTGCTAGCAAATCTTGATCAGCTCGAAGTTGTTGTTGCTTTTTCTTCAAGCTATTTGCTGTGGCTATAAGCCGGCGCTTGAAGCGCTCCTGTTCGTCGGGATCCTTAGGCATGATAAATTCTTCGCCGCCGAGGCTCACCTCGTCTTCGGAGAGAGGCATGTAATTTTCCTCCTCCGATTCTCCATCTGCTGCCCGCTCTGGAGGGCTAGCTTGTTCACCCTCCCGCTCTAAGTCATGCTGGAGGGGATTGTTGTCGTCTTTGGCATTATTCGGAGTGTTATTGTCTCTTGTGCCGGTATCACTACTTTTGCTATGGCGGGACTTAGAGCGGCGCCGCTGATGTCGGCGCTTGGGTTGCTTCTTGGAGGGGTCATCTTCCGCTGTCTCGTCGCCATTGCCTTCTTTGGGGGTGTCCACCATGTATATATATCATATGATGAGGTGGCGGTCCAGCGCCCTGTGGGCGGTGGTTCCTGCTCATCTCCTGCATTGTCGTCCATACCGTCGATGTCGAGCATGTCGGTTAAATCGTCGACAATGGCTACTAAGTGGGTGGTGGGTGGGGAGCGAATTTCTTCGTCGTCCGCATCCCATTCTAGCCGGACATAGTTCGGCCAAGGTTCTCCTAACAAGGAGAGAGACCTTAATGAATTTAGCACGTTACCGAAAGGTGAGTGCTGAAAGATGTCCGCGGAGGTGAACTCCATGATCGGTGCCCAATCAGATTCGATAGGCACGGACGCAGGCGGCTCAGAGTCCGTGGCCGGGGACGAATCCAGTGGTTCAGCAACACGGCTCTCGTAAGGGGTGAAGTCAGTATCCGGCTCCATCGCCACTGAGAGTGCGGCCTCCGTGGCGGGGTCTATCCCTCCGTCCTTGAATGGCGCAATTTTCTCCGGATTGAGGGCCAGAGTAGTTGCAGGTGTGATCTCCCGAACACTGTCCGACGGCAGAGTTACGTCATGCTCGTCGTGATTGTGTGGTGCACCTGACATGGGCTTGAATCCGTCGAAGATCGGTCTCCGCAGATGTCGGTAGCGTAGTTTAAGTTTCCGAACCTGACCTGACGGCCAGGGGCGTAGCTTTCGATCTGCTCCAGATGGCCTAGCGAGTTGGCCCGCAGTGCGAAGCGGCCGAATACGAAGATCTGTCCGGGAAGGAAAACCTCACCCTGGACCGCATCGTTGCCGATGATCGAAGGAGCCATCAAGCCTTATGGTGATGGCACAGTGGAACTCTCAATGAAAGCACCAATGTCGGTGTCAAAACCGGCGGATCTCGGGTAGGGGGTCCCGAAGTATGCGTCTAAGGCGGATGGTAACGGGAGGCGGGGGACACGATGTTTACCCAGGTCTAGGCCCTCTTGATGGAGGTAATACCCTACGTCCTGCTTGATTGATCTTGATGATATGAGTATTACAAGAGTTGATCTACCATGAGATCATAGAGGCTAAACCCTAGAAGCTAGCCTATGGTATGATTGTTGTTGTCCTACGGACTAAACCCTCCGGTTTATATAGACACCAGAGGGGGCTAGGGTTACACAGAGTCGGTTACAAGGGAGGAGATCTACATATCCGTATTGCTAAGCTTGCCTTCCATGCCAAGGAGAGTCTCATCCGGACACGGGACGAAGTCTTCAATCTTGTATCTTCATAGTCCAACAGTCCGGCCAAAGGATATAGTCCGGATGTCCGGAGACCCCCTAATCCAGGACTCCCTCAATTACCATCGTCATCGGCTTGACACCTTGATCTCCATCGAAGCATCGTTGTCGTCACGCCAACTATTGCCTCCTCGACTATCGCTACCGCTTAGTGATAAAGTAAAGCAATTACATGGCGATTGAATTTCATACAATAAGGCGACAACCATATGGCTCCTGTCAGTTGCCGATAACTGTGTTACAAAACATGATCATCTCATACAATAAAATTTAGCATCATGTCTTGACCATATCACATCACAACATGCCCTGCAAAAAGAAGTTAGACGTCCTCTATTTTGTTGTTGCAAGTTTTACGTGGCTGCTACGGGCTGAGCAAGAACCGTTCTTACCTACGCATCAAAAACTACAACGTGGTATAGTGATTGCTTTTTGATCTTCAGAAATAACCCTGTTCATTGAATCCGATTCAACTAAATCTGGGGAAACGGACACCCACTAGCCACCTATGTGCGAAGCACGTCGGTAGAATCAGTCTCGCGTAAGCGTACGCGTAATGTCGGTCTGGGCCGCTTCATCCAACAATGCCGCTAAATTAAGAATCAACTAGTGATGGCAAGCAATATGTATATACCCACGCCCACAACTCCTTTGTGTTCTACTTGTGCATATAACATCTACGCATAAACCTGGCTCAGATGCCACTGTTGGGAAACGCAGTAATTTCAAAAAAAATCCTACGCACAAGCAAGATCATGGTGATGCATAGCAACGAGAGGGGGGAGTATCGTCTACATACCCTTGTAGACCGTAAGCGGAAGCGTTATGACAACGCACTTGATGTAGTCGTAGGTCTTCACAATCGACCGATCCTAGTACCGAACGTACATCACCTTCGCGATCTGCACACGTTCAACTCGGTGACGTCCCGCGAACTCACGATCCAGTAGAGCTTCATGGGAGAGTTTCGTCAGCACGACGGCGTGATGACGGTGATGATGTTGCTACCGGAACAGGGCTTCGCCTAAGCACCGCTACGATATAACCGAGGTGGATTATGGTGGAGGGGGGCACCGCACATGGCTAAAAGATCGACTGATCAACTTGTGTATCCATGGGGTGCCCCCTCCTCCGTATATAAAGGAGTGGAGGAGGGGGAGGGCCGGCCCTCTCTATGGCATGCCCCTTTCCTAGTAGAAGTAGGAGCCCTTCCAAGTAGGAGTAGGAGAGGAAGGAAGGAGTAGAGAGGGAGGAAGGAAAAGGGGGCGGCTCCCCTCCCAATTCGGATTGGGCTTGGGGGCGCGCCTCCCTCTTTTCCCTTCCCTCTCCTCTATTCCACTAAGGCCCAATAAGTCCCATATACTCCTCAGGGGGGTTCCGGTAACCTCCCGGTACTCCGGAAAAATGCCCGAACCACTGTCCAAATATAGGCTGCCAATATATCGATCTTTATGTCTCAACCATTTCGAGACTCCTCGTCATGTCCGTGATAAAATCCGGGACTCCGAACTACCTTTGGTACATCAAAACACATAAACTTGTAATACCGATCGTCACAGAATGTTAAGCGTGCGGACCCTACGGGTTCGAGAACTATGTAGACATGATCGAGACTATCTCCGGTCAATAACCAATAGCGGAACCTGGATGCTCATATTGGTTCCTACATATACTATGAAGATCTTTATCGGTCAAACTGCATAACAGTATACGTTGTTCCCTTTGTCATCGGTATGTTACTTGCCCGAGATTCGATTGCCGGTATCTCAATACCTAGTTCAATCTCGTTACCGGCAAGTCTCTTTACTCGTTCCGTAATGCAACATCCCATAACTAACTCATTAGTCACATTGCTTGCAAGGCTTATAGTGATGTGCATTACCGAGAGGGCCCAGAGATACCTCTCCAACAATCGGAGTGACAAATCCTAATCTCTATCCATGCCAACTCAACAAACACCATCGGAGACACCTGTAGAGCACCTTTATAGTCACCCAGTTACTTGTGATGTTTGGTAGCACACAAAGTGTTCCTCCGGTATTCGGGACTTGCATGATCTCATAGTCATAGGAACATGTATAGTTATGGAGAAAGCAAAAGCAACAAACTAAATGATCATCGTGCTAAGCTAATGGATGGGTCAAGTCAATCACATCATTCTCTAATGATGTGATCCCGTTAATCAATTGACAACTCATGTCTATGGTTAGGAAACACAACCATCATTGATTCAATGGGCTAGTCAAGTAGAGGCTAACTAGTGACACTTTGTTTGTCTCTGTATTCACACATGTACTAAGTTTCCGGTTAATACAATTCTGGAATGAATAATAAACATTTATCATGATATAAGGAAATATAAATAAAAACTTTATTATTGCCTCTAGGGCATATTTCCTTCAAAGAAGGGGTGGCAAGGGGCGACATGGCTGAGGAGCTTGCCGGCAAAGAGAGGGAGGTCCGGCAGGTCTTCCACTATGGCAGAGGTGCACATGAGGTGTTTGCTAAAATTCCAGAGAGAGAGCGAGAGAGAGAGAGAGAGATGAGGAGGAGGAAGAAGGAGGTGATGCTGACGTGTGGTCCCCACCTGTCATAATAGTCAACTTAACGGTAAAAAATAAATGGAGTCGACTTTCCCACCACGCCAGCCCTAACAGACGGGCCCCACATGTCATAAACATGTTTGAATCTTCTAAACTGGTCATTTTCCGAAAGTGGTAGTTTTTATTCATGAGATTCCAATTTTTTGGTAGTTATCAGTCACTTTTTTGAAAGTGGTAGTTCTGTGGGACGCAAACCTTGATTGTGGTAGTTTTTTGTCAAACACTCTGACAAACAGGCTGGAAGACCACCCCAAATTCTGCCAGATAGATCCGAGGAGACGTAACCTTACAAGCCCCCGACCACATTGAAGTTGGCTGAATGTCGCCTGCCGGAAAAGGAGTGTAACACCCCGGATGTAACTTACCATATTTGTAACTCCAACTCTTGCCTTTACGACTGGCTCGTGGATATCTGCAAAAATTTTGAGTGTAGCAATGTCAGGCCTGAGGACTTTGTCAAGTTTGCTTCGTTCCAACTCAAAGACCAAGCTGCTGAGTGGTATCAACAATACAGAGATTCCAGAGGAGGTCGTGTGATTACCTGGGATGATTTCCGCCGAGACTTCAAAGCTCACCACATTCCACAAAGTGTTGCTGAGAGTAAGTGTGAGGAGTTCCGCAATCTCAAGCAAGGCAGCATGTCCGTGTATCAATACAATATCCAATTTCAGAGACTCGCTTGGTTCGCTAAACAAGACGTCCCTGATGAAAAGAGCATGATTTATCAATTCAGAGGTGGCCTCAGAGCAGATCTGCAATTAGCTCTCGTGCTTCTTGAGCCGACTAAGTATGATGAATTCTACAACATGGCACTAAAGCAAGAAGCCGCTCAGTTTAAGTGGGATGCTTCTAAGAAGAGAGTCATGGATGCAGCTCAATCTTCTTCTTCAACTCAAGTGGCAGCTAAGCGACAGAAGTTCTGGTTGCCTCCTCCTCCTCCGTTCCGTCAGCCCTATCAGTAGAAGAGCAAAGGTGGCAGTGGATCTTCCCACCCACCCAACCCAGGCTATCAGAACAAAGCTCAGTCTCATACTACAAGGTCAAGTGCTCCTTATCACCGTCCGCTCTCAGAGGTTACTTGCAACAAGTGTCAGCAGAAAGGGCACTATGCAAACAAATGCTTCAACCAAAGGCGCCTTCCGCCTCCTCCTCCTGTGAGATCTGCCAGCAATGCAGTGGTCAAGCATAATTCCAAGATTGCAAAGGTCAACATGATGAACACAGCTCAGGCATAGGACTCTTCAGAAGTGATCATGGGTAATCTTCCTATTAATGATTTTCCTGCAAAAGTTCTCTTTGAGACTGGTGCATCACTTAGTTTCATCTCAAGACCATTTGCATCTAAGCATGAGTTGGCTTTCCAAGTTTTGCCTAGACTGTTATCACTTGTCTCTCCGGGTAAATGCATGAACGCTAACTCCATGGTTCCGGATGTTTCTATCAAGATGGGTGACTATAAATTTCTGTCCTCTCCAATTGTTCTTGGTGACTCGAATATTGATCTAATTCTCGGCATGGACTGGCTTTCTAGGCACAAGGCTCAGCTTGATTGTGCTGCCAGGCAGATTCAATTGACACACTCGTCTGAGGATGTGATCATCTATGCCGCTCGTGGTGATACAATTCGACTGTTTTCTCTCAATGAGAAGCGCGAGTTGAATGCCATCCCTCAGATTCCAGTTGTTTGTGAATATCAAGACGTCTTTCCAGAAGAGCTTCCGGGAATGCCTCCTCACCGGCCAGTTGAATTCGTTATCGATCTTGAGCCTGGCACGGAACTGTTTGCAAACGTCCTTACAAGCTTGGACCAGAAGAGTTGAAGGAGTTGAAGAAACAACTCGATGAACAAGAGTGCATGGGTCTGATCAGACCGAGTTCATCTCCATTGGGTTGTGGTGTTCTTTTTGTCAAGAAGAAGGATGGAACGGAACGACTCTACGTCGACTACCGTCCATTGAACAAGAAGACAATAAAGAACAAGTACCCACTTCCCAACATCAATGAGCTTTTCGAGCAACTTAAGGGTGCTCAAGTATTCTCCAAGCTTGACCTCTGCATGGGTTGTCATCAGATTCGCATTCGTGAACAAGATATTCCCAAGACAGCATTCAGAACAAGCTATGGTTCTTATGAATATACTGTCATGTCTTCCGGCCTTGTCAATGCTCCTCCAACGTTCTCTCACATGATGAACTTGATCTTCAACCCTTACACAAATGATTTCATCTTGGTGTATCTCGGTGATATTTTGGTCTTTTCCAAGAATAAGGAGGATCATGCCAAGCATTTGAGATTGGTACTCGACAAACTCAGAGAGCATAAATTCTATGCAAAGTTTTCCAAGTGTGAGTTCTGGCTTGATGAGGTTCTTTACCTTGGTCATATTATCTCCGCCAAGGGCATCGCTATTAATCCTGAGAAGGTGTCTGCAATTGTGAATTGGGAACCGCCTCAGAATGTCAAGCAGCTCTGCAGTTTCCTTGGGCTTGCAAGCTATTGTCGAAGATTCATTGAGAGTTTCTCTAAGATTGCAAAGCCTCTTTCCAACCTCCTCCAAAAGCATGTCAAGTATGTCTGGACGCCTAAGTGTGACGTGGCTTTCAACACCCTGAAAGAGAATTTAGCCACAACTCCTGTTTTGACTCCTCCTGATGAATCCAAGCCTTTCGAAGTTTTCTCTGATGCCTCCCTGCAAGGTCTCAGTGCTGTGTTAATGCAAGAGAAGAAAGTTGTGGCGTATACCTCTCGCTAGTTGAAGCCCAACGAAAAGAACTACCCCACTCACGACCTTGAGTTGGCGGCAGTTGTCCATGCTCTATTAACGTGGAGACATCTCTTGTTGGGAAGGAAAGTGGACATCTTCATTGATCATAAGATCCTCAAGTACATCTTCACTCAACCCAACCTCAACCTCAAGCAGACTCGTTGGGTCGAAATGATTCAAGAATACAATCCGAGTATTGAATATAATCCATGTAAGGCCAATGTCATTGCAGATGCTTTGAGCAGGAAGGCTTACTGCAACAGCTTAATTCTCAAGCCCTTCCAACCGGACCTTTGTGAAGCTTTCCGCAAACTGAATCTCCAAGTTGTTCCTCAAGGCTTCCTCGCCAACCTCCAAGTCTCTCCTACTTTGGAAGATCAAATTCGTGAGGCACAACTTCTTGATGCCATGGTGAAGAAGGTGAAAATGGGATTGCTAAGAGCCAACCCAAGTACAAGTGCTACCGCATTGATGACAAAGACACTCTATTCTTCGAGGATCGAATTGTGGTTCCTAAAGGTGATCTACGGAAAATCATTATGAACGAGGCTCACAATTCCCTTTTATCCATTCATCCTGGAAGTACGAAGATGTACCATGACCTCAAGCAGTCGTATTGGTGGACTCGAATGAAGTGAGAAATTGCTCAATTCGTGAATGAATGTGATGTCAGTAGAAGGGTGAAAGCAGAACACCAACGGCCAGCTGGCCTCCTCCAACCTCTTGCCATTCCAGAATGGAGGTTTGACCATATTGAGATGGACTTCGTGACTGGATTTCCCAATTCCAAGCGTGGAAACGATGCTATCTTTGTTGTCATCGACAAGCTTACTAAAGTGGCTCATTTCCTTCCTATCAAAGAATCTATCACAGCAGCCCAGCTGGCTGAGCTATACACCTCCAGGATTGTCTCTTTGCACGACATTCCACAATTGATATCTTTAGATCGTGGAAGCATCTTCACTTCTAAGTTCTGGGACTCTTTCCACAAGGCCATGGGCACCAACATTCGCTTCAGCACAGCCTTCTATCCTCAAACTAGTGGCCAAGTCGAGCGAGTCAATCAAATTCTTGAAGAAAATGCTCAGGGCTTGTGTCATTTCTTTCGGTATGAAGTGGGAAGATTGTCTTCCATATGCCGAGTTCTCCTACAACAACATCTTCCAAGCGAGTTCGGGCAAGGCCCCATTCGAGATTCTCTATGGCAGAAAGTGTCGTACTCCTCTTAATTGGTCAGAGACTGGTGAATGCCAACTTCTTGGCAATGACTTAATCACAGAAGCTGAAGAAATGTGTAAAGTCATCCATGAAAATCTCAAAGCTGCACAATCGCGCCAGAAGAATTACTATGATAGCATGCACCGTGACTTGGCTTTCGAGATCGGAGACCATGTCTACCTCCGCGTCTCTCCAATGAAAGGCACTCGTCACTTTGGTATCAAAGGGAAGCTTGCCCCTAGATACGTGGGTCCTTTCAAGATCATTGGCAAAAGAGGTGATCTCGCCTATCAACTTGAGCTTCCGTCCAACTTCGCAAACGTGCACGACGTGTTTCACGTGTCACAGCTTCACAAGTGCTTCAAGACTCCTGAGCGCACCATCAACTTTGAAGAGATTGATCTTCAAGAAGACATGTCTTATCATGAGCATCCCGTTCCTATTCTTGAAGAAACCGAGTGCAAGACTCGGAACAAGTCAATCAAATTCCTGAAAGTGAAGTGGTCATATCATTCAGACCGAGAAGCCACCTGGGAACGTGAGGACCACCTCCGTTCCGAATATCCGGAGTTCTTTCAGTCCTAGATCTAGGGACGAGATCCTTTCGTAGTGGTGGAGTGTTGTAACACCCCGGATGTAACTTACCATATTTGTAACTCCAACTCTTGCCTTTTTCAGCTCTAAGTTATGAGATTCCCTTCATGGTTGGGTTTTTGTCTTCATTTTGCATTTTGTTCACGTCATGCATTTCATATCATGTCATCATGTGCATCTCATTTGCATATGTGTTCGTGTCATGCATCCGAGCTTTTTCCCCGTTGTCCGTTTTGCAATCCGACACTCCTACGTGCACCGGCGCCCCCTTTTGTCTCTTTTTGTGAGCGGGTGTTAAACGTTCTCGGAATGGACCGAGATTTAGCAAGTGGCCTTGGTACACCACCGGTAGACCGCTGTAACGCCCCGTATGTAACTTACCATATTTGTATTCCAACTATTGCCATTTTCGGCTCTAAGTTATGTTATTCCCTCATGGTTGGGTTTTGTCTTCGTTTTGCATTTTGTTCATGTCATGCTTTTCATATCATGTCATCATGTGCATCGCATTTGCATACATGTTCGTCTCATGCATCCAAGCTTTTTCCCCGTTGTCCGATTTGCATTCCGACACTCCTACGTCCTCCGGCGCCCCCTTTTGTCTCCTTTCGTGCACGGGTGTTAAACGTTCTCGGATTGGACCGAGATTTGCCAAGCGGCCTTCGTACACCACCAGTAGACCGCCGGTCAAGTTTTGTGCCATTTGGAGTCCGTTTGATACTCCAACGGTTAACCGAGGAACCGTAAAGGCCTCGTGAGTGTTGCAGCCCAACACCCCTCCAAAGTGTCCCAAAACCAATCCAAACCCCCTCCATCCTCTCGGTCCTTCGATCATGATCGCGTGGCCGGAAACCGCACCTCATTTGGACTCTCCTAGCTCCCTCTACCTTTAAATATATGCCCCCCTCCGAAATTTTCGAGCGAAACCCTAGATCAAATCGCCCCCGACGCCACCGGACATGTCCAGCCACCGCCGGACGATTTCTGCCGCTGCCCGCACCCAATAGCGCGCTGCCACGTGTCATCCACCACCGCCTCCACCGTTCGGCCCGCCTGGCCCGTGGCTGGCCCGCCCGCGCCCGACTGGGACGCGCCCCGCCGCCGCCTCTCCACCCGCGCCTCGCTCGCGCCGCCCGGCTCCATCGCCCGCCGCAATCGCCGCGCCACCTCATGCCTCCTCCGCCGACCGCCGCCGCCCCTCGCCGCCGTTCGTCTTCGCCGCACCTCCACCACGCCCGTCTGCCCCCTCGCCGCCGAACCCGTCTCCGGCCGGATCCGGCGACTTCTCCGGCTGGATCCACTCCGGCGACCTTCTCCGGCCTCGTCCTCCAGCTCCGGCCGCCGTTCCCCGTCGTCTACAGTGAACTCCGGCGAACTTCGTAAACGGCGCCTGGATCTGGATCTGGAATTTAGGGTTGACCCGATTTTGCCCCAAGTCCTTTTATTTTTGCATTTTCTAGCACTATTCATCATGCCATAACTCCGCATCCGTAGCTCCGTTTTGAGCGTGCCATATATCAAAATGTTCATCTGGATGTCCTCTTCATTTTGTTCCATTGCACCATGCTTGTTTGAGTCCATCTTGATGCCCAAATGACTGTTGCAAGAGTGCTATAAAATGTTAGTTCCTGATTCTTATTAGATCTTGAGCATTTATCATTTTTGCCATGATTATTGTGTGCTGCATATGAACTTCAGCCCTACATGTGTTTTGGGCTATGACATGCCATCTTTACAGGGGTGTATGCCATGTATTTTTGTGATCAATGTGGTGACTAGCACAAGCATGCAAAGTAGCTCTCGTGATATTGCTGATTTTACGGACTTAGAATTTCACTAAGTCATTTCCCAGCTGTTATTTTAATGCCATGTATTCATGTTGCTACAGAGTGATCCATGCTTCTTTTGGGTATGTTAAGTAAGGATGATTTGGGCATATTGTTATGATCTATCCATCCATGCCCTTTTTGAATTTATGGAGTCCCCTAGCATGACTCAATCGTGCTCTACGTTTGCTATAAAATGTTCCTGGCAGATTGTTTACATGTTAATCAATTTTTCCAAGGTTGTTGTAGTTGATCCATGCATGCTATGAGATTGTTTTTGCTTTGTTTAGCTTCTTGATCATGTCTTCTTGCTGGTAGTATGCTTAGTTTTTCATGCAATGCCTTGTGTTGAGTGCATCGAGCTCGCAAACATGACTACGTAACTCTGTTTTTGCCATGTCCAGTTTTCTGCCAAGTCTGAATTTGTTAACGAAACTTGCTATGTTAACATGGGTGCTATCATATTTTCTGTTCCCTTTTGGCTTGTGGTCAGTAAGGGACTTTTGTTATATGCTTTCAGTAGATTCATGCCATGCTTTGCTTTTCCATGATATGTTCCTGTAGCATGTTGTTATCTTGCTCTAAACATTGCTTCCTGATGTTAATTCCTGACATGTTGTTATTTTCACTAAGTCTGTGTAGCTGATATCTTTTGCACTTTTGCCATGCTTGTTTGAACCTGCTATTGTGTGATTTAGCCGTAGCTCAGTGTTAATCTTTTGTCAAGCATCTTGAGTAGATCACTTCCATGTGCTTTGTTGCTACGTTAGAGAGCAGTAGATTAGTTTCTTGTTGCATTTTAGATGGCATCGTGCTGTTAATCACAGAATCGTGCCATTCTTGTTTTGTTTGCCATTTGCAAACCGTGCATCCGATTCCGGTGATCTTTATATCGATTTCGACCGAAATCAACTCATCTTTCCAGCGGCGCTCTTGGTTTGCCAATTTGAGGCCCGGTTCAATATTTTCCTTCCGAAGCACACATATGCATTGCATATTACATCCCGCATATCATACCATGTTTTGCATCATGTTGCTTGCGCATTGCACCGTGGTTGATTGTGTTTCTCTTTCCTTGTGTTCTTGCTTTGGGTAGAGCCGGGAGACGAGTTTGTGATCGAGGAACTAGTTGAGTACGCTTACGAGGATCAAGCTTACGTCAACTCGGAGAACTTTGCAGACAAGATGACCATACTCTCAAAATCACTTATATCTTTGCTTGCTAGTTGCTCCCTCATATTGCTATGCCTATGCCGCGATACCTACCACTTGCCTTATCATGTCCCCCATATTGCCATTTCAAACCTCTAACCCACCTTGTCCTACCAAACCGTTGTTTGGCTATGTTACTGCTTTGCTCAGCCCCTCTTATAGCGTTGTTAGTTGCAGGTGAAGATTGGAGTTTGTTCCTTGTTGGAACATTTTTATTGTTGGGATATCATTATTATATCTTGTTTACTTTAATGCACCTATATACTTGGTAAAGGGTGGAAGGCTCAGCCTTATGCCTGGTGTTTTGTTCCACTCTTGCCGCCCTAGTTTCCGTCATACCGGTGTTATGTTCCTTGATTTTGTGTTCCTTACGCAGTTGGGTTATAATGGGAATCCCTTGACAGTTCCCCTAGAATAAAACTCCTCCAGCAAGGCCCAACCTTGGTTTTACCATTTGCCACCTAAGCCTTTTTCCCTTGGATTCCGTGGACTCAAGGGTCATCTTTATTTTCAAACCCCCGGGCCAGTGCTCCTCTGAGTGTTGGTCCAACTTGTCAGCCGCCGGTGGCCACCAGGGGCAACTCTGGGTTGGCCTACCGGAAGTTTGGACAATCCGGTGTGCCCTGAGAACGAGATATGTGCATCTCCTATCGGGATTTGTCGGCACATTCAGGTGGCTTTGCTGGTCTTGTTTTACCATTGTCGAGATGTCTTGTAACCGGGATTCCGAGTCTAATCAGGTCGTCCTGGGAGAAGGAATATCCTTCGTTGACCGTGAGAGCTTGTGATGAGCTAAGTTGGGACACCCCTGTAGGGTTTTGAACTTTCGAAAGCCATGCCCGCGGTTATGGGCAGATGGGAATTTGTTAATATCCGGTTGTAGAGTACTTGACACATAACTTAATTAAAATGAATCAACTACGTGTGTAGCTGTGATGGTCTCTTTTCGGCGGAGTCCGGGAAGAGAACACGGTCTCGTGTTATGCTTGAACGTAAGTATCTTCAGGATCACTTCTTGATCACTATTAGCTTCTCGACCGTGCTTTGCTTCTCTTCTCGCTCTCATTTGCGTAAGTTAGCCACCATATATGCTAGTGCTTGCTGCAGCTCCACCTCACTACCTTTTCCTACCCATAAGCTTAAATAGTCTTGATCGCGAGGGTGTGAGATTGCTGACTCCCCGTGACTCACAGATTATTTCCAAAACCAGATGCAGGTGCCGATGATGCCATTACAGGGGATGCGACCAAACTCAAGTGGGAGTTCAACGAGGATTCAGGACGTTACTATGTTTCCTTTCCAGATGATCAGTAGTGGAGCCCAGTTGGGGAGATCGGGGATCTATCGCATTTGGGGTTGTCTTTATTTTGGTTCCGTAGTCGGACCTTGATTGTATTCTGGATGTTGTAATGCTATATTTATGTATTGTGTGAAGTGGCGATTGTAAGCCAACTCTATATCTCTTTCTTATTCAGTACATGGGATGTGTAAAGATTACCCCTCTTGCGACATGCCTACAATGTAGTTATGCCTCTAAGTCGTGATCCGACACGTGGGAGATATAGCCACATCGTGGGTGTTACAAGTTGGTATCAGAGCCTTCCCCGACTTAGGAGCCCCCTGCTTGATCGAATCGCTGGCGTTGTTGAGTCTAGGAAAATGTTTTGAGTCTTATAGGATTATATATATCGAAGAGTAGGATTCTTTTTACTCCTCAGTCCCTTCGTCGCTCTGGTGAGGCCTCCTGACGTAGAGTGTTGACTCTTCTCTTCTCAAATTTCACGAAAAAAATTAGGGTCACGCGGGTATCTTGGAATCGTTCCGATGGTTTTGTGATGAGAACATTGTTCTTGGTGCCTCCTGACATTTAGGGGTTGTGGCAGTGTCTCGGGGAGTTGAACTCCGAGGTGTTGTCGTCACAATTTTATCGTTGCAATTCTGGAATACCTGAGTTTCGCCGACATCGAAAATCTCCTTTATGCAGTTGTTGGTGAGATAACCTCGACGCCACCCAGTACTAGGGCGGGAGTTCAGGAGTATTGCCATAACTCGTATAACAGATGCTTTTCGAAGGTTTCTTGGTTATGTGTTGAAAGATGGATACAGCTGGATGTATGATTTGCTAGTTTTGGGTGAGATATTATGCTTCCCGTATATCCCCAACACTTGATTGCATAACCAGAAAGTTTCGGGAGTTTCATAGGTGGGAATTCTTGTAGCTCTTGTATTTCTTCCCGCAGATATTTGGTTTGTGATTGGGTAATCCTTACCAATTATTTGTTCATATCCGTACCTTGTTGATTTTATTCATCTACCTCTATCTAAGTGGCTTCTCAATTTATGGAAGTGTGATCATTTACTTTGGAATTCATTCGTTCATTCTTGTTCGAATGTTAAGGCTATATGTTGCAATTTCGATCCATTGATTCAGCTTGAATATATGTCTGTCAAGATGCTAACGGATGCCAACCTCTTCAGGATGGCTCCTCCAACGCGTCAGAATCCGGAACCACTGCCACCACCTCCACCTCCGGAGGCATGGCAAGCTGTGATGGCCGCCACCAACGCCAACACGCAGATGCTTTTGTAAATCTTGCAAGAGCACAACCAAGGAAATCAAGGCCATGGCAACAATCAATCTCAGTTTGCTACCCTCAACCAGTTCCTCGCAAACCAGCCGAAGTCCTTCAGTAACTGTGTGGAGGCCATAGATGCTGACGATTGGCTCGTGGATATCTGCAAACATTTTGAGTGTAGCAACGTCAGGCTGAAGACATTGTCAAGTTTGCTTCGTTCTAACTCAAAGACCAAGCTACTGAGTGGTATCAACAATACAAAGATTCCAAATGAGGTCGTGTGATTACCTGGGATGATTTCCGCCGAGACTTCAAAGCTCACCACATTCCTCAAAGTGTTGTTGAGAGTAAGCGTGAGGAGTTCCGCAATCTGAAGCAAGGCAGTATGTCTGTTTACCAATACAACATCATGTTCCAGAGGCTCACTCGTTTCACCAAGCAAGACGTCCCTGACGAGGAGAGCATGATTTATCAATTCAGAGGTGACCTCAGAGAAGATATGCAACTAGCTCTTGTGCTTTTTGAGCAGAAATAGTATGATGAGTTCTACAACATGGCACTAAAGCAAGAGGCTGCTCAGCTCAAGTGCGATGCTTCTAAGAAGAGAGTCAGGGATGCAACTCCTTCTTCTTCAACTCAAGTGGCATCTAAGCAGCAAAAGTACTGGTTGCCTCCTCCTCCTCCTCCGTTTTGTCATCCTTATCAATAGAAGAGCAAAGGTGGCAATGGATCTTCCCACCCACCCAACCCAGGCTTTCAGAACAAAGTTTCGTCTCATGCTCCAAGGTCAAGTTCTCCGTATCATCGTCCGCTCTCAGAGGTGACGTGCAACAAGTGTCAGTAGAAGGGTCACTATGCAAACAAATGCTTCAACCAGAGGCGCCTTCCGCCTCCTCCTCCTGTGAGATCTGCCAGCAATGCAGTGGTCAAGCATAATCCCAATCATGTCAAGGTTAACATGATGAACGCAGCCCAGGCACAGGACTCTTTAGAAGTGATCATGGGTAACCTTCCTGTTAACGATATTCCTGCAAAAGTTCTTTTTGATACTGGTGCATCGCATTCTTTCATGTCATTCCCATTTGCATCGGAGCACAAGTTTGACACTAAGGCATTACCTAAAGCATTGCAAGTTGTTTCTCTGGCTAAGCGTTTGAGTTCTAGCATGATGGTTCCGGATGTTTCTATCAAGATGGATGACTACAAATTTCTGGCTTCTCCAATTGTTCTTGGTAACTCGGATATTGATCTAATTCTTGACATGGACTGACTTTCTAGGCACAAGGCTCAACTTGATTGTGCTGCCAGGCAGATTCAATTGACACACTCGTCTGAGGATGTGATCGTCTTTGCCGCTCGTGATGATACCATTCGACTGTTTTCTCTCAACGAGAAGGGCGAGCTAAATGCCATCTCTCAGATTCTAGTCGTTTGTGAATATCAAGACGTCTTTCCAAAAGAGCTTCCAGGAATGCCTCCTCACCGGCCAGTTGAATTCGTCATTGATCTTGAGCCTAGCACGGAACCTGTTTGCAAACGTCCTTACAAGTTTGGACCAGAAGAGTTGAAGGAGATGAAGAAACAACTTGATATACAAGAGCGTATGGGTCTCATCCGACCGAGTTCTTCTCCTTGGGGTTGTGGTGTTCTTTTTGTCAAGAAGAAAGATGGCACGGACCGACTTTGTGTCGACTACCGCCCATTGAACAAGAAGACCATAAAGAACAAGTACCCACTTCCCAACATCAATGAGCTTTTCGAACAACTCAAAGGTGCTCAAGTTTTCTCCAAGGTTGACCTCCGTATGGGCTATCATCAGATTCGCATTCGTGAACAAGACATCCCCAAGACAGCATTCAGAACAAGCTATGGTTCTTATGAATACACTGTCATGTCTTTTGGCCTTGTCAATGCTCCTCAGACATTCTCTCGCATGATGAACTTCATCTTCAACCCTTACACAAATGACTTCGTCTTGGTCTATCTCGATGACATTTTGGTCTTTTCCAAGAACAAGGAGGATCATGCCAAGCATTTGAGATTGGTGTTGGACAAACTCAGAGAACATCAGTTCTATGCGAAGTTTTCAAAGTGCGAGTTTTGGCTCGATGGGGTTCTCTACCTTGGGCATATCATCTCCGCCAAGGGCATAGCTGTTAATCCTGAAAAGGTGTCTGCAATTGTGAGTTGGGAACCGCCTCAGAATGTGAAGCAGCTCCGCAGTTTCCTTGGGCTCGCAAGCTATTGTCGAAGATTCATTGAGAATTTCTCTAAGACCGTGAAGCCTCTTTCCAACCTCCTCCAGAAGCATGTGAAGTATGTCTAGACGCCTGAATGTGACATCGCCTTCAACACCCTCAAAGAGAAGTTAGTCACAGCTCCAGTTCTGACTCCTCCTGATGAATCCAAACCATTCGAGGTTTTCTATGATGCTTCCCTGCAAGGTCTTGGTGATGTGTTAATGCAAGAGAATAAAGTTGTGGCCTATACCTCTCGCCAGTTGAAGCCCAACGAAAAGAACTACCCCACTCATGACCTCGAGTTGGCGGCAGTTGTCCATGCTCTTTTAAGATGGAGACATCTCTTGTTGGGAAGGAAAGTGGACATCTTCAGTGATCATAAGAGTCTCAAGTACATCTTCACTCAGCCCAACCTCAACCTCAGGCAGACTCGTTGGGTTGAAATGATTCAAGAGTATAATCCGAGTATCGAATATACACTAGGCAAGGCCAATGTCATTGCAGACGCTTTGAGCAGGAAGGCTTACTGCAACAGTTTGATTCTCAAGCCCCTCCAACCAGATCTTTGTGAAGCTTTCCACAAACTTAATCTCCAATTTGTTACTCAAGGATTTCTTGCCAACCTCCAAGTCTCTCCTACTTTGGAAGATCAGATTCATGAGGCTCAACTTCTTGATGCCATGGTGAAGAAGGTGAAGATTGGGATTGCCAAGAGCCAACCCAAGTACAAGTGCTATCGCCTTGATGACAAAGATACTCTATTCTTCGAGGATCGAGTTGTTGTTCCTAAGGGTGACCTTCGTAAAGTCATTATGAACGAGGCTCACAATTCACTCCTATCTATTCATCCTGGAATTACAAAGATGTACCATGACCTCAAGCAGTCGTATTGGTGGACTCGAATGAAGCGCGAGATTGCTCAGTTCGTGAATGAATGTGAAGTCTGCAGAAGAGTGAAAGCAGAACACCAATGACCTGCTGGTCTCCTCCAACCTCTTGCCATTCCAGAATGGAAGTTTGACCATATTGAGATGGACTTCGTGACTGGATTTCCCAAGTCCAAGCATGGCAATGATGCTATCTTCATCATCATCGACAAGCTTACTAAAGTGGCTCATTTTCTTCCTATCAAAGAATCTATCACAGCAGCTCAGTTGGCAGATCTATATACCTCCAGGATTGTGTCTTTGCACGGCATTCCGCAGTTGATATCTTCAGATCGTGGAAGCATCTTTACTTCTAAGTTCTGGGATTCCTTTCACAGGGAAATGGGCACCAGCATTCGCTTCAGCACAGCCTTCTATCCTCAAACTAGTGGCCAAGTCGAGCGAGTCAATCAAATTCTTGAAGAAAATGCTCAGGGCTTGTGTCATTTCTTTCGGTATGAAGTGGGAAGATTGTCTTCCATATGCCGAGTTCTCCTACAACAACAGCTTCCAAGCGAGTTCGGGCAAGGCCCCATTCGAGATTCTCTATGGCAGAAAGTGTCGTACTCCTCTTAATTGGTCAGAGACTGGTGAACGCCAACTTCTTGGCAATGACTTAATCACAAAGGCTGAAGAAATGTGCAAAGTCATTCGTGAAAATCTCAAAGCCGCGCAATCGTGCCAGAAGAGTTACTATGATAGCAAGCATCGTGACTGGCTTTCGAGATCGGAGACCATGTCTACCTCCGCGTCTCTCCAATGAAAGGTACTCATCGCTTCGGTATCAAAGGGAAGCTTGCCCCTAGATACGCGGGTCCTTTCAAGATCATTGGAAAAAGAGGCTATCTCGCCTATCAACTTGAGCTTCCATCCAACTTTGCAAACGTGCACGACGTGTTTCACGTGTCACAGCTTCGCAAGTGTTTCAAGACTCCTGACCGCACCATCAACTTTGAAGAGATTGATCTCCAAGAAGACATGTCTTATCATGAGCATCTCGTTGCTATTCTTGAAGAAACCGAGCACAAGACTCGCAACAAGTCTATCAAATTCCTGAAAGTGAAGTGGTCACATCATTCCGACCGAGAAGACACCTGGGAACGCGAGGACCACCTCCGTTCCGAATTTCTGGAGTTTTTTCAGTCCTAGATCTCGGGACGAGATCCTTTCGTAGTGGTGGAGTGTTGTAACGCTCCGTATGTAACTTACCATATTTGTATTCCAACTCTTGCCATTTTTGGCTCTAAGTTATGTTATTCCCTCGTGGTTGGGTTTTGTCTTCGTTTTGCAGTTTGTTCATGTCATGCTTTTCATATCATGTTCATTTGCATACCTGTTCATCTCATGCATCCGAGCTTTTTCCCCGTTGTCCGTTTTGCATTCCGACACTCCTACGTCCTCCAGCGCCCCCTTTTGTCTCCTTTCATGTGCGGGTGTTAAACGTTCTCGGATTGGACCGAGATTTGCCAAGCTGCCTTCGTACACCACCGGTAGACCTCCTGTCAAGTTTCGTGCCATTTGGAGTTCGTTTGATACTCCAACGGTTAACTGAGGAACCGTAAAGGCCCCGTGTGTGTTGCAGCCCAACACCCCTCCTAAATGGCCCAAAACCCAATCCAAACCACCTCCATCATCTCGGTCATTCAATCACGACCATGTGGCCGAAAACCGCACCTCATTTGGACTCTCCTAGCTCCCTCTACCTATAAATATATGCCCCCCTCCGAAATTTTCGTGCGAAACCCTAGATCAAATCGCCCCCAACGCCACTGGACATATCCAGCCGCCGCCGGACGATTTCCGTCGCCGCCCGCACCCAATAGCGCGCCGCCATGTATCATCCACAGCCGCCTCCGCCGTCCGGCCCGCCTGGCCCATGGCCGGCCCGCCTGCGCCTGACCAGGCCGCGCCCCGCCGCCGCCTCTCCACCCGCGCCTCGCTCGCATCGCCGGGCTCCGTCGCCCGCCGCCATCGCCGCGCCGCCCCGCGCCTCCTCCGCCGGCCGCCGCTGCCCCTCGCTGCCGTTCGTCTTCGTCGCGCCTCCACCGCGCCCGTCCACCACCTTGTCGCTGACCCCGTCTCTGGCCGGATACGGCGACTTCTCCGGCCGGATCCACTCCGGCGACCTTCTCCGGCCTCGTCCTCCAGCTCCGGCTGCCATTCCCCGTTGTCTACAGTGAACTCCGGCGAACTACGTAAACCGTGCCCGGATCTGGATCTGGAATTTAGGGTTGACTCGATTTTGCCCTAAGTCCTTTTATTTTTGCATTTTCTAGCACTATTCATCATGCCATAACTCCGCATCCGTAGCTCCGTTTTGAGCGTGCCATATAACAAAATGCTCATCTGGATATCCTCTTCATTTTGTTCCATTGCACCATGCTTGTTTGAGTCCATCTTGATGCCCAAATGACTGTTGCAAGAGTGCTATAAAATGTCAGTTCCTAATTCTTATCAGATCTTGAGATTGTTATTTTTGCCATGATTATTGTGTGTTGCATATGAACTTGAGCCCTACATGTGTTTTGGGCTATGCCATGCCATCTTTATAGGGGTGTATGCCATGTATTTTTATGATCAATGTGGTGACTAGCATAAGCATGCAAAGTAGCTCTCGTGATATTGCTGATTTCAGGGACTTAGAATTTCACTAAGTCATTTTCCTGCTGTTATTTTAATGCCATGTATTCATGTCGCTACAGAGTGATCCATGCTTCTTTTGGGTATGTTCAGTAAGGTTGATTTGGGCATATGGTCATGCTCTATCCATACATACCCTTGTTTGCATTTATGGAGTCCCCTAGCATGACACAATCTTGCTCTACTTTTGCTATAAAATGTTCCTGGCAGATTGTTTACATGTTAATCAATTTTGCCAAGGTTGTTGTAGTTGATCCATGCATGCTATGAGATTGTTCTTGATTTGTTTAACTTCTTTATCATGTCTTCTTGTTGGTAATATGCTTAGTTTGTCATGAAATGTCTTGTGTTTGGATTTATCCATGTTAAACTGATCCTGTAAAATAAACACAAGAACAAACTTGATAGTTTGTGCTCTGGGTTAAATATTTTCCTGAACCAGCACCTGATTATCTTTAAGTCCTTGTCATTTCCTCCTGGATGCATACTCAAAGATCTTATAGCAAATCTCTTTTCACAGATATGTCCAAACCTTGCCAATGCAAAAATCCAGATACTTCTTTTGAGAAATCCAGGTCAATAGGCCAGTTTCAGAGCCAATTTGCAGACATTGGTATCTTATAGAGAAATATTGTAATAAATAATCCACTTGAATCGGCTTCCGAAGCACCGGCTTAAAAAATATTGGTCTTGAAAAAAAAACTCATCTGACTTTCAGTCGGCTTGTAGAACTTGCCGGTTTGTCATTGCCAAAATAACCGGTTTGTAAATATTGATAGCACCGGGTCATAATTGTTGTCGACGCCGGGTCATAGTTATTGGTGACGTCGGGTCAATCTGGTTTACTCAAAACTGAGAATTTGAAGATTTTTCTCCCTTATATCCATATTACCTGTAGCCCCCAAGTCTTGAGCAGAAACAAAGTGATGACTTTAAGACTTGCTTCAATATAAATACTGCTACTTTGAAGAAATCCATGTTGTTCATGTTAGTCACTAGTACAGACTAAATACTCCATATATGTAGCCCCCAAGTGTCGGGTTGTCATGCTTGCAGCAACCTGGGACTTGTAATTGCCTTATACTCATAAAAAACTACAACCAGTGTAGCCCCCAAGGGCCGGGTCATTATGCAATAATGAGCAGGGACTTTATAAATATGATCATATAGACTTGAACAACAATGTGTAGCCCCCAAGGGCTGGCTCAGTATGATAATATTGAGCTGGGACTTTATATATACTTCTTTTGAAAAGAACATCATATGTTGTAATCTCCACCATGGGGCTTGAACCCACGTCCACAAGGTTAAGAGCTTTGTACTCTACCAACTGAGTAGCGGATCTTTCAATATAATGGATTGAGGCTGGTGTACCTTGAATTTTGACAGGAGCAATTGGTAGCCCCCAAGGGCCAGCTCATTATGATGTGATGAGTCGGATCTTCAATAAGGCCAGTAAAATTGTCTTTGCATTAGCCCCCAAGTGCCATGGTGCATGCTGGCAGTGACATGGGACTTGCATATTTGATATAATCTCAAACTGAATAATGTAGCCCCCAAGTGCCAGGTTGTAAGCCTGCAGTAACTCGGGACTATTCTTTCCATTGTAGGATAAATCATATCCATTGATAAAATAATAACCATTGCGCCAAAGCGACTTTGAATACCTTATCTTTTAACAAGTAAATCCAGAGTTTAAATACCCGATGGCTCTTGGCCGATGGCGATTTAATATGCCTCCATTGTAAGCCGGAATTTTTATAACCCGACGGCTTATAGCCTTTGAGAAAATCAAGCATTGATAACCCTTTTGAGACACCAATTTCAATCTTTGATGATGGGTTGGAACTTAATCATTTATGTAAGTCATAGCTCTGTAAATCCTGCACAGAGTTTAAACAACATATGCCCTGGCGACTTAACGTCAAAAGCCAGGGCGGGTAACTACTCAAATGTAGTCTTATCCTGCACATAAGTAAATCACAAGATCCCCTGGCGGTTTACCGCAGGGCGGATCATAATATCCCACATATAACCATTGTGATATTTAATTCGTACTGCCGGTTTACATGACATGTGCAGTAAGGGTGATAACCCAATCCTTAGAAGCTAATACTTCCAAATATATGATGATTGTCACATGCTGGTGACTTATCGTCCAAAGCCAAGCCGGGTTTAAACGAAAACCACAATTATATGCTTCAAATATGAGCAAAAAGTATCAAAACCCAAAAGATTGTTTGCAAAAACTTAAACCAAATAAAAATGAGGTTTCTAATTCGAATACGATCAGTAAACCGTTCCAAATGGGTTAAGCTAGGATTCGAATATGGTCATGTAGCCCCCAGTGGCTTTGGCGTTGCGCCGATCAAGAGGGTACCGACAGCTATGTTCTCTTTGGTTCGAATACGACCTATGTTTGAACAGGAAGCCCCCAAATGACCTTGAGAGGTTTTTAACAACCCTGATTCGAATACGATCCAAGTCAGACCCAAAAGGGGTTAAGCTATGATTCAGATACGATCAAGAAGCCCCCTAGTGAGTTTGGCTTTGCGCCGATCAAAAGGGTTATGACAGCTATGTTCTCTTTGGTTTGAATACGACCTATGTTTGAACAGGAAGCCCCCAAGTGACCATAATAAGGTAAGCCGTAAGACAGGATATCCATGTTTGAACCGTACATCATGGCAGCAAGTTCCTTTTGGCAACCTTTAATTTTTCTAAGAACTCGAATCTTGTGAGAGATTAATTCTTTTTGAACTGGAACTTTAAACTAGATTTGAAAGCTTTCAAAACTTCGTGGGAGATAGGTTGTCCTTGAGCCGGATGTTTGAACCGGATTTGAGAGCTTAAAAGCTTTGTAAGAGACAAATCTACCTTGAGCCGGATGTTTGAATCGGATTTGAGAGCTTCAAAGCTTTGCAGGAGAGAGATGTTTCTTGAACCGGATTTTAAACTGGAATCTTTATTTTGAACCGACAATTTTCTGAAGGTCTTTAAATTTTCATCAATATGGACGTGTCTTCCAGAACCGGGTTATCATTCCCTCCAATGACCCGGAGTTCCCGAGTCATGTCATTGTAGCCCTTGAGCCTTAAGACTACTCGAGGAGTTGGCTTGAGACTCTCCATATTTGACCGTGATATAAACCGGTATGAGTCATTCAACATCTCAATGATATAACTTGTCCTGCACTGGAGAACTTGCAAGCCGGAGTAATTACTCTTTTAAAGAAAGCAATATATAATATAAAATATACCGGATGGATTTCACCTGATGCGTCAGGTCAGCAATTATCACCGCGGAGTTGATGATCACCATAGTGAAACTGAAATCAATCACGGCCGAGTCGGCTGCGGGTGCTGACAGATCTATCGGCCGTGGCGTTTTAAACCGGTGTGGACAGGAGAGTTGACCGCGGCGTTGTAAACCGGTGCGGGCAGGAGAATCGGCCGTGGGGGCGGACAATAAGTCAATCGCGTGTATTGATGTAGCGGGGGTGGCAACCTGTGCAGGATGAGCGCTAGTGCAAAAATAATATTTGCTCACGCCCCTTTTGCAACACCTTTTTGAAAGGAATAATGGTCCTGTGAAAAAATATCATAGACCAAGTAATTGTTCTTAAAAGAAAGATGTATCAATGAAAATATGCCGGATTAATTTCACCTGATACGTTTTGCCGGAAATTATCCGCAACAGAATTTGATGATCACTGTGGTAAAGCTGAAGTCAACCGTGGGCGGGTCGTAGATGCTCGCAATTCTTGGTATGTATACACCGATCAATATTGAATCCATCCTGGGTACGCCTAGCATCTTCTCTGACAGTAGTCATGTATGTGATCGTTCCATCAAAAAACTGCCAATGCACACATCCTGACAATATAGTTGACTTTTTGACTTGATCCTCCAGGTGAATACTTGATGCCTTATTGCCAGATGCATATGTTTGGTTTGGTTGCCCATATACAGGCTTCAACTCATCCATGAGTAGCTCCCTGGTGACTTTGGCAAATGTATAAACCCTGGCGGCTTAGTAACTCATACTCTCCTTTTGGTGTTTTTATACGAACAGTAACACACACACATGTACGTACTAGAAGTAGAACTAGTACTCATGTGGAACGGCGCAACTGTGGCAATTTAGCAGATGCTTTATGGAGCCGCCCAGGATTTGGTCTTTGCAAAACTCACGAATGTTGACATGGATGGATATGACGCGATGCATAACTGCTGCAACTGCTCACGGCAAGGGCATCTTTGCGACAGAGAGTCACCATCATAGCCAGCCGCGATGCGCGAGACAAGACGACGGGCAGCTGACCTGTAAGAAAGCTGGTACCTAGCCCGGGCAGAAACGAGGAGAGCAGAAACCGGAGCGAAGCACGGTGAGCCAGTAGCGGGGGTCGTACGCGGGTCGTATCTGGACACGGTGGCGGTGCTCCGGCCGGGGCGACTCGGAGTCCGCCCGTAGGGGGCAGCGAGAGCCGACTCAGAGGCAAGGGCTACAGCAGCGGCTCTGGAGGAAAACGAGGCCGCAGTCGGCTCAACAAGGTCACAATCGCGGTGATTCACAGAGGTGGGTCAAAGCACCTATGGCAGGGCCGGCTCGGGGTACAGACGGGCATCAGCAGCTTGGCGCTAGGCGGCTGGAGTGTGGCAGCTCGGTTCGGAGTGACATAGAGACGCGCCGGCGACTTGACGTAGACCAGCAAACTCGCCTGTGGAATCGCGCCGGGACATGCCACAACGGCAGGTTGATGTGAGGCGGCCTGGAGATAACACGAGAAGGAAGCGGCTCCAGGCGACGCCGTCGCGGCGGTTTGATGCGTCGGAAGAGGCCGCGACTGTGGAATGGCGCGGAGGTGACCGGCGGCTCAGTATGACGCGATGAGGCGGCAGCAGCTGCGTAGGTGACGACGGCGGCCGATGGCTCAAGATCGGTCATGGTGGAGTCCGAGTCCAATCCCTGTCCACATCCTCTTCTTGGTCGATGTCAGTTTGACTCTCCGTGTCTTCCCAGTCGTGGCCTCCTTCTGTTTTGTTTTTGGTCTTTGTTTTTTCGGTGAAACTTGATCTCGTAGACAGCAAAAAATGACAGACAGAACTCAGCAGATCCAGCCGTAACCTTGCACCGTTTTGACCACACACATAAAACAGATTAACTTCTTGTCGATCTCGGACTTGGCGTAGGGGTGGTTTCGACGAATCTCGTCACGTCTCGCGGCTCAACAATGAAACCCTAGCTTCTCTTGAACTTGATCTTTTTAAACCTTGTTCCGACGGCTTGTTGACTGTATAAATCTTCTCAGCGAACACGTAAAATTTGTTTGTTGATGTGCAATTTTCAGCGCCGGTTCTTCATTATCCTGATGATTGCGAGCTTCTCAAACCCTAGAAAAGATCCCTTCAAGAACTCAACACCACCGTGCGTGAGCCCCACGGTGGGCGCCAACTGTCGTGGAATTGTCACGGCAGATGTCCTAGTGTGAGGACATAGTCGTGAGGCCAACGCATCTTTGTAGTAGCTTGAGAGGGGTTGAGCGGAACCGAGAGACGCAATACAAAACAAGGATTTAGACAGTTTCGGGCCCCGGAAAACATCGTCCAGTAATAGCCCTACATGTTGTTTGTGGCTAGATCTCAGCATGCTCATGAGAGAGCCGCCGCATAAGTCGGCTCCCCCTTTGTGTCTAGCCCTAGAGATTGTTTTCTTGTCCCTCTTTGGGGAGCCCTGCCCCTCCTTATATATGTTGAAGGGGCGGGTTACATGTGGAGTCCTAGTAGGACTAGGACTAGTCTATCCTTTCTCATAAGTTGAATACAAGTCCGAGTCTTACTTCCTCGTAAAGGAAATATTCGTCATCCCTTTCCTCTTAAGCCGGCCTATCAGAGTATAAGCCAGCCTACTGGGCCTTGGGCCTTGTCGTCCGTCTGATCTGCCCGTCGGGTCTCCAGTGAATCACAATGTCCAGGCGGGTTACATGTAAACCGCCATGTCCGGGCGGATCGCCAGTGAGTCACCAAGCTCCATCCAGGTTTCTGGTGAGTCGCCAAGCCTGGCCGGGTGATGATTCCGGCCGGGTCATACCGCGGGGTATATCCCTGACAACTCTTGTTTGCATTTATGGAGTCCCCTAGCATGACACAATCTTGCTCTACTTTTACTATAAAATGTTCCTGACAGATTTTTTACATGTTAATCAATTTTGCCAAGGTTGTTGTAGTTGAGACATGCATGCTATGAGATTGTTCTTGCTTTGTTTAACTTATTGATCATGTCTTCTTGCTGGTAGTATGCTTAGTTTGTCATGCAATGTCTTGTGTTGAGTGCATTGAGCTCGCAAACATGCCTACGTAACTCTGTTTTTGCCATGTCCAGCTTTCTGCTAAGTCTGAATCTGTTAACGAAACTTGCTATGTTAACATGGGTCTCGGTGTCCAAACCGGCAGATCTCGGGTAGGGGGTCCCAAACTGTGTGTCTAGGCGGATGGTAACAGGAGACGAGGGACACGATGTTTTTACCCAGGTTCGGGCCCTCTCGATGGAGGTAAAACCCTACGTCCTTCTTGATTAATATTGATGATATGGGTAGTACAAGAGTAGATCTACCACGAGATCAAGGAGGCTAAACCCTAGAAGCTAACCTATGGTCTTATTGTTTTTCGTCCTACGGACTAAAACCCTCCGGTTTATATAGACACCAGAGAGGGCTAGGGTTACACAGAGTCGGTTACAATGGTAGGAGATCTACATATCCGTATCACCAAGCTTGCCTTCCATGCCAAGGAAAGTCCCTTCCGGACACGGGACGAAGTCTTCAATCTTGCATCTTCATAGTCCAGGAGTCTGGCCGAAGGTATAGTCCGGCTATCCGGACACCCCCTAATCCAGGACTCCCTTAGTAGCCCCTGAACTAGGCTTCAACGACGACGAGTCCGGCGTGCAGATTGTCTTCGGCATTGCAAGGTGGGTTCCTCCTCCAAGTACTTCATATAAGATTTTGAACACAAAGGTAGTGTCCGTCTCTGCAAAATAAGTTTCCACATATCGCCATAGAGAGAATAATATTTACACAAATCTAATCTGCTGACGTATTCCGTAGCATGACATCACACCACGGCCAAGTCTTTATTCGAATAGCTTTACTGTCCCACCTCAGCGCGTTTAGCGAGGCGGTTTCCTTGGCACGTCTTGTCAAAGCAGAGATCGTGTCCCCTTATTCCGGGATTCTCATCAATACGGGCGTGGGTAACCCAACCGTACCTGTTGGTATGTTTTCTCGATCAAAGGCGAGTCCCAAACGGTCACGGGGAGGGCCCTTGGTATTCAACCTCTTATAAAGAAACCAAGGCCTTACTCCTTTCTTTCAATCTCAAACGAGTTCGCCCTTTGCCTCGAGTTCCAACACCCAGGGCTCCAGATTTCAGGCGCTTCGGATCTTCAAGAATGTCCGGTTCCAACCTTCGAGGCCGATGGATGCCCTCCTCTGTCACGGAGGAGGACGTGCTGAAGTTGAGAGAGGCCAGGTTCTTGACCGGCGAAATCTGGCATAGGCTGTCTGCTCAAGGGCAGGTCATTCCCACTCCCAAGCCTGTTGAGAGTGTGGTGTTCATGTCTCACTTCCTTAAGGGGCTAGGCTTCCCGACGGATCCCTTCGTGAGGGGGCTCATGTTTTATTATGGGCTGGAATTTCATGACTTAGCTCCGGAGTCCATCCTCCATATTTCCTCATTCATCGCCGTGTGTGAAGCCTTCCTCCGTCTTACTCCTCACTTCGGACTATGGCTCAAGACCTTCAAAGTAGAGTCGAAGATGATCGAGGGACGGCACGCGGAGTGCGGAGGTGCCTTTATAAGCAAGAATGCTGGTGCTCCATGGCCCGGGGGCTCTTTTCAAGAGGAGTCCAGATTATGGCAACGAGAGTGGTTTTACATCACCGTTCCCAGGGGCACCAAGTGGGTGGCGCCACCTGCCTTTCGCTCGGGTCCCCCACCACAGCTAGTGTCATGGGTCAAAAAAGGACTGGACTGGGGGCCATCCAAGGACGTGCCCTTGTTGCAGGGCCGCATTCGAGATCTCCTAGAAAGAGATATCAGTCTGGTCGTGGTGACACAGGTTATGCTGATTCGCTGAGCTCTGCCCTGCAAACGTCGCCCCCTCCGCCTGTGGGAGTTCAATCCGGAGGGACCACGAGCCCTCCAGCATTTCATGGGCGCAACGCCCGTGGAGATGTACAAATTGTTCTTCAGATCACAAGCAATGTGTCCGGACTTGACCGAGGACGCAGGCCTGAGCTGCAATCGCCCGGATACTCAAGTAAGTAGCCTTGTGCCCGGACTCACTATCCGTATATTTATCATAAAATTTCCCCTAAAAGAGCTGTCCTTTAAATAGGAGTGGATAGCAAAAGCAAAGCTAATCAGGTGTCCGGCCCCCCTCCCCAAGACCACGCCGGATCCCGTGCTAGTCAGGATGTTGGAGGTTGTGCCTTCGGAGGAAAGCAAGGGAGGGGACAAGGAAGCTACAGCCTCCTCGAAGAAGGTTGTACGGAAGGGAGGAATCGAAAATTACTCTCCTCAGGGGAAGAAGAGGACCGCCTCTGACGACCCGGAGACCATGGCCTCAAAGCGGGGGAAGAAATCTTCATCAGAGGATCCTGTGCCGGGGGATACTTCGGCCGAATTATGCCCTCAAGGGGATCAGCCCTCCACCGAGCCGTAAGTAGAGAGGAGTTTTTCTTTTTAAGAAATGAGAGAAATCCTTGCGTTATATCTGAGAAGAGTAATTGAAAATTTACCTTGTAGCTCGGACCTTAGCCCTTCTCAGCAGAGCTCGTCTTCGGGGGATCTTCTTCCGGAGATGATGGAGAGCGGAACGCCTCCCCCTGCCGTACCGCCTTGCGAGGCGGGCGACCCTGAGGTATCATCGCGGAGGGTTTCTCCGAATCCGGCAGGGTCGGAAGGTAGTCATATGGCCCACAAAAGCCCTCCGCGTCCGGCCTTCGAAAAGGGCCATTGGATGAGTCCGGCACCGTCTGGTGCGCGGTCGGAGCAGCTGAAGGATCTGCTAGGGTGAGCATCTATCTCAGAGGAGCACCGTGCATTGATGGGTACGGTGATTGAGAGGATTTCATCTGCGGAGAGCAGATTGCACGAGGCCGTCAGGAGTTTACTGACAGGTTTTGAGGTACGCGAAATAATGTACCTTTTTTGGACAGTTGCGCATAAATAAGATGCGCCCTGTGTAGATAGTAGCCCCTGAGGCTTTGTGCGTTGTCAAAACTGACGACGCGTAGAGGATCATAATCCCAGGTCTAATATGCCGCCTTCATACGTAGGTGGCGAAGTGTTGGGTGGCCAGTCGGACTGATGAATTTGCCGAGCTAAAGAGGCAACTTGACGTGGCATATGCCGACATCGCGCTTGTCAACAAGCGGCTTGACGAGGCACAAGGTATATAATTACTCCGGCGGCACCTGGTAAGAGGAGCTTTATGCCAGTATCTTACAATGTGTGCGCTTGATGCAGATGGTGCTGCTGCCATGGAGAATCTTTGGGCGGAACTTGCCCGAGCCAAGGAGCAAGCCAGGAAAAGTGATGCGGCTGCCGGAAAGGCAATTGAAGAGCTGAAAGCCGAACAGGCTGCTCACTGCCGAAGCAAGAAGGAAATGGCCGAGATGGCTGTGAAGCTGAAGAGCGCTGCTGACCGTTGCAAGCTTCTTGAAAAAGAAGATCAGGCGGAACAGACGGCCCTGGAGAAGGCCGTTGCCGATGCCAAGGATGCTCGCTCTGCAATGAGAGCTATGAAGGAGGAGTTGCATCAAGCCGGAGAGATCGCGGCTGGAAAGCCCTTTATGCTGCAGAGGAAGTTCTGTGATCCTAAACATGCTCCGTTACACCGGATGTGGAGTACGGCGGACACCTATCTGGATTTGGCAGCGAGTGCCGCAGATGCGGCCGAACACTTCCGAGATCAAGAAGATCGCGAAGTGGAAAAGCTCTTTTGCTCGTAGTTCCACAATCCGGAGCGTCCACTGTCATTAGCCGATCGTTTGGCCGAATGGGCCGAGCTAAATAGGTTGTCCGGACTCACCATGAAGTATGTCATGAGTCATCTGTGGCCAGAGAGGCCAGAGCCGAAAAGTTATTTCAACTTGGTGCAGCAGTTCCTTGGTGCGGCGCCGCATATCAATGCGATGAAGAGGTCAGCGTGCATAGAGGGTGCGTGGATGGCTCTTGCCCGTGTCAAGACATACTGGGCGGAAATGGAGGCCACCGCTGTTGCATCCCCATACTCGGATGGAAGCCGAGTACCTGCCGAGCACTATTTTCAGGAAGTTCTGCCAGGCGCTCGTTTAATAGAGACGCAGTGCTCGAAGGATACTATATTCGAATAGCATATATTATTGTAAAACAATATTTTTATAAATTGTAGAAGCTTTTTATACTTGTGCCTGCAAGTATTATAATACCTCATGTGCGGCCGTTTAACATATATGTATATATAATCTGAAAGATGGCAGTCGTCGGCTTCAGCCCCCACGCACATAATGCAGGGGTGTTCGCAGAAGGCGCATTTTCACACTTGATCCAACGTCTTGGTCCTACAAAGGAGGTGATAGCGCAGCGAACTAGGCAATCGAACTATGATGCTTTATCACTTTCACATAGCCATAGGAGTTTGATAGTGAGGCTACTTATATAGCCCCTGGTGGCGCCTGCGCTCGCCCGAACTCGGGGCGCGTATGTGCCTAGCCAGGAAGCGGCCCTTCGTTAATGCGGAGGAATCCTAAAGATTCCGGTAAGTCATCGAGTGGTTGACCAGTCTCACGCTATATCATGACAGTCAGTTTTCGGCTTTCTCTACTGAGGTGCTCGCCTGGCCGAACCGAGGCACAATCGCAGTAGTTCTCCTGGTGCCGCCTTAGCCGATAGAGCGGAACGTAAGGTAGCAAAACACAGGAGCCGGGCAAACCCAACATTTTACCAAAGACATGATTCGGAGCTGATGCATATAAGGCCAAACTCGCGACGTCGAACACTCCCTAAGGTATTCGGTCTTTATGAGAGCGGGCGGGATAACGCCCTTAGTAATAAGCCCCTAGTGTCCAGGTACGCGCAAAACTCTGACGTGGCCACATGCCAAAACGCCAGCCTCCTCCTTGGTTATACCAAGAAACCAGGGGATGTGTATCAACAAGAGACAGTAAAAAAGGTTTACACAGGGTCTTAATCTGAAAAGAATCCTTGGAACGAGTCCCTGCTGCACCTCTGCGCCTGTGTCTCCATTGTGTCGTATCCTGGACGGGCGTAGCACGGTGTTCATCTATAAAAGAGAGGAACTTAGTTAAAGAAAGATCATGCCGAACATGAGTTATACTAAATAAACAAAGTATAAATCGAAATGGGTAAAATTGAGCTTTATTGTCTCTTGTTTTATATGCGCGGAGCCCCTAGTACAGGGGTATACGGCTATTAAGCCTTTATCAATTGCATGTTTATGCCGGACTCGTCTAGTCGTGTCCGTGGTCTTGATGACCTGTTTAGGTGCTTTGGCTGGTGAAGCCGCTTTATTGTGGGGTTGTCAAGGCAGCCGCACTGTCTTCCGCGCGGGGGGGACACTCAATGTTTTGCCTTTAATGAGATGATGCCTCGTGGACCGGGCATCTTAAGCGTAAGAGATGCATAATGCGGTATTGCGTTAAAGCGGGCGAAAGCTTCGCGCCCCAGCAGTGCTTGATAGCTACTTGAGAATGGGGCGATGTGGAAAGTTAGTTGTTCGCGACGGAAGTTATCGGGGGAGCCGAACATAACTTCTAGCCGGAGAGAACCCATACAACGGGCATCCGGGCCTGGCGTTACCCCTTGAAAGGAGGTTTTTCTATGGCGAATTTTTGTTGGGTCTATCCCCATGTTGCGGATTGTGTCCTGGTATAACAGGTTTAGACCACTGCCGCCGTCCATCAGGACATTTGTAAAGTGGAGTCCGCTGATTATTGGATCTAATACCAAGGCAGTCTAGCCTGCGTTCCAGATACGTCTAGAGTAATCCTGATGGTCGAAGGTGATCGGTTTTAACAACCATTGGCGAGACTCCTTTGGGATAGGCCGTATGGCGCGTATCTCTGTTGGCACCATTCTATTCGTCACGTGAAGTAAGTTTACTATTTTGACTTCTTGTGGGAAATCCTTTTGTTTCCTGGTGCTCTGCTTGTGGGGTTCGTCATCGTCCTCACTTGGTGTGTCGAGCCCCTTGTATTCGGCGTTGAGTTTGCCGGATTGCTTAAAAACCCAACAATCTCTGTGGGTATGGTTCGCAGGCTTCCCGGGAGTACTGTGTATTTGACATATCTTGTCCAAGATTTTGTTTAAGTTGGGTAGCTCGTCCCTGTTATCCTTGAGGGGCGGCTTTCTCTGATTCTGCCGCGAGCTTTTGAATCCGGCGTTGACCGCCGTGCTCTTTGGGCTGTTTCTCTTATTCCGGCGCTGGTCCTTGCTGCGTCGGGGTTTTCCGTTTCCATCCCTAACTTCGGATGTACTTGGGTCGCTGGTGCTACATCTTGCCAACCAGCTGTCCTCTCCTGCGCAAAAGCGGGTCATGAGGCTTGTTAATGCGGCCATTGTTCTTGGCTTTTCTTGGCCGAGGTGTCTGGCGAGCCATTCGTCTCGAACGTTATGCTTAAAAGCTGCTAGGGCTTCGGCGTCCGGACGGTCGACTATCTGATTCTTTTTAGTAAGAAATCTGTTCCAGAATTTCCGGGCTGAATCTCCGGGTTGTTGAGTTATGTGACTGAGATCGTCTGCATCCGGAGGGCAGACATAGGTCCCTTGAAAATTTTCCCGGAAAGCATCCTCAAGCTCTTCCCAACTTCCAATGGTGTTTTCGGGAAGGCTTTTGAGCCAATGCCGGGATGGCCCTTTAAGCTTGAGGGGTAAGTATTTTATGGCGTGGAGGACATCTCCTCTGGCCATGTGTATGTGGAGGATATAATCCTCGATCCAGACCCTAGGGTCTGTTGTTCCGTCGTACGCCTCTATGTTTACGGGCTTGAATCCTGCTGGAAATTCATGGTCCAGCACCTCATCGGTGAAACATAGGGGGTGTGCGGCACCCCTGTATTTGGGTGTGCCATGATGTTCGGATATTTGTTGTGTTGCATTGCTTACTAGAGCTTGCTTTCTTGGCCCGTAGATAGATCTGGCTGGGCCATCTTTTTGATGCGGATCCTTTGGTGGATCGCGTGCCGGCTTGTGTGCGGCACCGCTTGCCGCTCCATGCTGGTCATGCGGTCATCTATCCGACCGGGTGGCTTTCCTATTTTTTGACCGCGGGGGCTCTAAGGCCTCCTTGTCAAATTCAGGCAGTAGCTTTCGCTTTGGATAGCTTTTGGTGCGGCGACTGCCGCCATATTTGTCTGCGGTGTTGCGTACTTTGCTCCATCTGATTCTAAGTGCATCTTCCGCAGTTTTGAGCTTTCGCTTCTGCTTTTTCAAGCTACGCGCAGTGGCGACGAGCCTTTTGTGGAGGTTCTTCTGCTCCATGAGCCTATCCGGCATAAGGTCGTCCGGACTGTTGTTTTCGCCGGGGATGGGGTGTTCGGTTTGTTTATCCAAGTTGCCCTGTTCGGACGGTTGCTCGAAGGCATGTTCGTCGTCCGCCGGCTCGTCCTGCTCTATGGCTGGGTCTGTATGGCTGCTGTCTCTGTCGAGGCAGGGCTTGGAGCGGCGCTTACGTCGCCGCTTTGATTGCTTTTCGAGTGAACGATCCCTCGTTGCATCCCTGTGTTCCTCGTCGTCGCTTCCTTTGGGTGTGTCCACCATGTATACATCATGAGATGAGGTGGCTGTCCAGTGCCTTATAGGCGTTGGTTCATGTTCATCTCCTACATCGTCGTCCATACCGTTGATGTCTTCGGAGTCGAAGTCGAGCACGCCATTTAAATTATCGACAGTGGATACGAAGTGGGTGGTGGGTGGGCTTTGAATTTCTTCATCATCCGCATCCCAACCTTGCTGACCATAGTCCGGCCAGGGCTCTCCTGATAAAGAGAGAGACTTTAGTGAATTTAGAATATCCGAAGGGCGAGTGCTGAAAGATGTCCGCGGTGGTGAACTCCATGATCGGCGCCTAATCGGCTTCGATCGGTAGGGGCGCGGAGGGCTCGGAGTCTGGAGAGGAGTCCGACTCCTTGGAGTCACGGGCTTCGCAGAGAATAGGGCTGGTGTTCGGCTCGATCGCCGTAGAGATTGCAGCCCCCGAGGCGGTGTCCAACCACCCATCCTCGATTGGCGTAGTTGGCTCTGAATTAAGGGTTGGAGCTGATGCGGGTGCAGCCTCCAGGGCACTGTTCGGTGGCAGAGCTAGATCATGCCCATCGTGACAGTGCGGCGTGCTCGGCTGCGGCTTGAATCCGTCGAAGATCAAGTCTCCGCAGAGGTCCGCTGTGTAGTTTAAACTTCCAAATCTGACCTGACGGCCAGGGGCGTAGCTTTCGATCTACTCCAGATGGCCAAGCGAATTGGCCCGCAGTGCAAAGCCGCCAAATACGAAGATCTGTCCGAGGAGAAAAGTCTCACCCTGGATCGCATCATCGTTGATGATCGGAGGAGCCATCGGGCCTAAAAGTGACGACACAGAGGAACTCTCAATGAAAGCACCAATGTCGGTGTCAAAACCGGCGGATCTCGGGTAGGGGGTCCCGAACTGTGCGTCTAGGCGGATGGTAACAGGAGACGAGGGACACGATGTTTTTACCCAGGTTCGGGCCCTCTCGATGGAGGTAAAACCCTACGTCCTGCTTGATTAATATTGATGATATGGGTAGTACAAGAGTAGATCTACCACGAGATCAAGGAGGCTAAACCCTAGAAGCTAACCTATGGTCTTATTGTTTTTCGTCCTACGGACTAAAACCCTCCGGTTTATATAGACACCGGAGAGGGCTAGGGTTACACAGAGTCGGTTACAATGGTAGGAGATCTACATATCCGTATCGCCAAGCTTGCCTTCCACGCCAAGGAAAGTCCCTTCTGGACACGGGATGAAGTCTTCAATCTTGTATCTTCATAGTCCAGGAGTCCGGCCGAAGGTATAGTCCGGCTATCCGGACACCCCCTAATCCAGGACTCCCTCAATGGGTGCCATCATATTTTCTGTGCCCTTTTGGCTTATGGTCAGTAAGGGAATTTTGTTATATGCTTTGAGTAGATTCATGCCATGCTTTGTTTTTCCATGATATGCTCCTGTAGCATGTTGTTATCTTGCTCTAAACATTGCTTCCTGATGTTAATTCCTAACATGTTGTAATTTTCACTAAGTCTGTGTAGCTGATATCTTTTGCACTTTCGCCATGCTTGTTTGAACCTGCTATTGTGTGATTTAGCCGTAGCTCAGTGTTCATCTTTTGTCAAGCATCTTGAGTAGATCACTGCCATGTGCTTTGTTTCTATGTTAGAGTGCAGTAGATTAGTGTCTTGTTGCATTTTAGATGGCATCGTGTTGATAATCGCAGAATCGTGCCATTCTTGTTTTGTTTGCCATTTGCAAACCATGCATCCGATTCCTGTGATCTTTATATCGATTTCGACTGAAATCAACTCATATTTCCAGCGGCACTCTTGGTTTGCCAAGTTGAGGCCTGGTTCAATCTTTTCCTTCCGGAGCACACATATGCATTGCATATTACATCCTGCATATCATACCATGTTTTGCATCATGTTGCTTGCACATTGCACCGTGGTTGATTGTGTTTTTCTTTGCTTGCGTTCTTGCTTTGGGTAGAGCCGGGAGATGAGTTCGTGATCGAGGAACCAGTTGAGTACGCTTAAAAGGATCAAGCTTACGTCAACTCGGAGAACTTTGCAGGCAAGATGACCATACCCTCGAAATCACTTCTATCTTTGCTTGCTAGTTGCTCACTCATATTGCTATGCCTATGCCGCGATACCTACCACTTGCCTTATCATGTCCCCCATATTGCCATGTCAAACCTCTAACCCACCTTGTCCTAGCAAACCATTGTTTGGCTATGTTACCGCTTTGCTCAGCCCCTCTTATAACGTTGTTAGCTGCTGGTGAAGATTGGAGTTTGTTCCTTGTTGGAACATGTTTATTGTTGGGATATCATTATTATATATTTTTTACTTTAATGCACCTATATACTTGGTAAAGGGTGGAAGGCTCGGCCTTATGCCTGGTGTTTTGTTCCACTCTTGCCGCCCTAGTTTCCATCCTACCGGTGTTATGTTCCTTGATTTTGCGTTCCTTACGCGGTTGGGTTATAATGGGAACCCCTTGACAGTTCGCCTTGAATAAAACTCCTCTAGCAAGGCCCAACCTTGGTTTTACCATTTGCCACCTAAGCCTTTTTCCCTTGGGTTCCGTGGACTCATGGGTCATCTTTATTTTAAAATCCCCAGGCCAGTGCTCCTCTGAGTGTTGGTCAAACTTGTCAGCCGTCGGTGGCCACCAGGGGCAACTCTGGGTTGGCCTACCGGAAGTTTGGACAATCCGGTGTGCCCTGAGAACGAGATATGTGCAGCTCCTATCGGGATTTGTCGGAACATTCGGGTGGCTTTGCTAGTCTTGTTTTACCATTGTCGAGATGTCTTGTAACCGGGATTCCGAGTCTGATCGGGTCATCCTGGGAGAAGGAATATCCTTCGTTGACCGTGAGATCTTGTGATGGGCTAAGTTGGGACACCCCTACAGGGTTTTGAACTTTCGAAAGCCGTGCCCGCGGTTATGGGAAGATGGGAATTTGTTAATGTCCGGTTGTAGAAAACTTGACACGTAATCTTAATTAAAATGAATCAACAGCGTGTGTAGCCATGATGGTCTCCTTTCGGCGGAGTCCGCGAAGAGAACACGGTCTCGTGTTATGCTTGAACGTAGGTAGTTTTCAGGATCACTTCTTGATCTTTGTAGCTTCTCGGCCGTGCTTTGCTTTCTCTTCTCGCTCTCATTTGCGTAAGTTAGCCACCATATATGCTAGTTCTTGCTGCAGCTCCACCTCACTACCTTTTCCTACCCATAAGCTTAAATAGTATTGATCGCGAGTGTGTGAGATTGCTGACTCCCCATGACTCACAGATTACTTCCAAAACCAGATGCAGGTGCCGATGATGCCATTACAGGGGATGCGGCCGAACTCAAGTGGGAGTTCGACGAGGATTTAGGACGTTACTATGTTTCCTTTCCAGACGATCCGTAGTGGAGCCCAGTTGGGGAGATCGGGGATCTATCGCATTTGGGGTTGTCTTTATTTTGGTTCCGTAGTCGGACCTTGATTGTATTCTGGATGTTGTAATGCTATATTTATGTATTGTGTGAAGTGGCGATTGTAAGCCAACTCTGTATCTATTTCTTATTCAGTACATGGGATGTGTAAAGATTACCCCTCTTGCGACATGCCTACAATGCGGTTATGCCTCTAAGTCGTGCTCCGACACGTGGGAGATATAGCCGCATCGTGGGTGTTACAACCGCCTGTCAAATTTCGTGCCACTTGGAGTCCATTTGATACTCCAACGGTTAACCGGGGAACCGCAAAGGCCTCGTGTGTGTTGCAGCCAAACACCCCTCCAAAACGGCCCAATAACCCATCCAAACCAATCCCTTGTCCTCTGTCGTCGGATCACGATCGCGTGGTCGAAAACTACACTCCATTTGGACACTCCTACCTCCTCCTACCTAAAAATATGCGCACCCCGTCCAATTTTTTGGGCGAAAACCCTAGCAACCGCTCCCCTTCGCCGCCGGACACGTCTGGAGGAGCCGGAAGCATCCGCGCCGCCGCCCGCAGCCAACCGGCGAGCGCCACATGGCACCAGCCGGCCGGCCACCGCCGCAGCCCGCTCGGGCCCGGGTCGGGCCCTCCCCGGCCCGCGTCTCTCCGCCGCCCGCACCCGCGCGTCGCCCCGCTGCCCGCTCGTTTCTCCCGCCGCCCGCCGCGCCGCCTCCACCGCCGGCCGCTCACCTCCACCACGTCGCCCCCGCGCGCTGCCGCCAAGCTCCGCCGCACCGCCGCCGGAGACGCCGCCTCCACCGCACGCCACGTCGCCCGCCTCCTCCGCCAGCTCGCCGGAGCTGGAGCCGCAGCGGGGTGGACGAGATCCACCACCCCCGTCAACCAAATGCCGCCCGCCGTCCTGGATCCCTCTATCCCGTTGACTTTCTTGGAGGGTGAGATTCCACTAAGTCCCGGAGCTCCCTGTTATTTTCATGCACTATTCATCATGCCATATCTCCATGACCGTAGCTCCGTTTCATGCGCATGAGATATCAAAATGTTTACTGTGAGATGCTCGTCATTTCTTTCCATCGTGGCATGCTTGTTTGAGTCCATCTTGATGCCCAAATCATTGATGAAAGAGTGCTATAAATTGTTAGGTGTTGTTACTTATCAGAGTATGATGATTTGTCATTTTTGTCACATTTGTTGTGTGCTTCATATGGGCATGAGCTCTGCATGTATTTTGATCTATGCCATGCCATTTTTACAGAGGTTCTTGCCATGTATTTTTGTGATCTATGTGGTGACTAGCACAAGCATGCAAAGTAGCCTTCGTGATATTGCTGATTTCAGGGACTTAGAATTTTGCTAAGTCTTGTGACTGCTGTTATTTTTATGCCATGTAAACTTGATGCTACAATGAGATCCATGCTTGTTTTGAGTATCTTAATTAAGGTTGTTTTGAACATATGGTTATGCTCTATCCATCCATGCCCCTGTTTGCAATTATGGAGTGCCCTAGCATGTCTTAATCGTGCTCTAGGTTTGCTATAAAATGTTCATGGCAGATTGTTTACATGTTAATCAATTTTGCCATGGTTGTTGTAGTTGCTCCATGCATGCTATGAACTTGCTCTTGCCATGGTTAGCTTCATCAACATGTCATCTTGCTGTAGATATGCTTGTCTTGTCATGCAATGCCTTGTGATGAGTGATTTGAGCTCGTAAAGTTGCCTTCATAATTCTGTTTTTGCCATGCTCTGTTTTCTGCTAAGTCTGAAACTGTTAATAAAACTTGCTATGTTTACATGGGTGCCATCATATCTTCTGTGCCTTTTTGGCTCATGATCACTAAGGTACTTTTGTTCTATGCATTTAGTATTTTCATGCCATGCCTTTTTTGCTATGATATGTGCATGTAGCATGTTGTTTGCTTGCTCTAAACATGGCTTCCAGATGTTATTTCTGGCATGTTAGTATTTTCACTAAGTCTGTGATGCTGATATCTTTTGCACTTTTGTCATGCTTGTTTGAACCTGCTCTTTTGTGATTTAGCCATAGCTCAGTGTTCATGTTTTGTCAAGCATCTTGAGTACATCACTGCCATATGCCTTGTTGCTATATTGGAGTGCAGTAGCTTAGTTTCTTGTTCCATTCTAGGTGGTATCGTGCTGTTAATAGTAGAATTGTGCCATTCTTGTTTTGCTTGCCATTTGCAAACAGTGCATCCGATTCTGGTGATCTTTATATCAATTTCGACCGAAATCATCTCATCTTTCCAACGGCACACTTGGTTTTCCAAGTTCATGCCTTGTTCATTCTTCCTCTTCCGAAGCACGCATATGCATTGCATATCACATCCCGCATGTCATGCCATGTTTTGCATCATGTTGTTTGTGCATTGCACCGTGATTGATTGTTGGTCCTTTGCTTGTGTTCTTGCCTTGGGTAGAGCCGGGAGACGAGTATGTGATCGAGGAACCTGTTGAGTACGCTAACGAGGATCAAACTTTCGTCAACTCTGAGAACTTTGCAGGCAAGATGAACATACCCTCGAAATCACTTCTATCTTTGCTTGCTAGTTGTTCGCTCTATTGCTATGTCGCGCTACCTACCACTTGCTATATCATGCCTCCCATATTGCCATGTCAAGCCTCTAACCCACCTTTCCTAGCAAACCGTTGTTTGGCTATGTTACCCCTTTGCTCAGCCCCTCTTATAGTGTTGCTAGTTGCAGGTGAAGTTGAAGTTCGTTCCATGTTGGAACATGGATATCGTTGGGATATCATTATTATCTCTTATTTACTTTAATGCATTTATATACTTGGTAAAGGGTGGAAGGCTCGGCCTTATGCCTGGTGTTTTGTTCCACTCTTTCCCTAGTTTCCGTCATACCGGTGTTATGTTCCTTGATTTTGCGTTCCTTGCGTGGTTGGGTGTTATGGGAACCCCTTGACAGTTCGCCTTGAATAAAACTCCTCCAGCAAGGCCCAACCTTGGTTTTACCATTTGCCACCTAAGCCTTTTCCCTTGGGTTCCGCGGACTCAAGGGTCATCTTTATTTTAAACCCCCGAGCCAGTGCTCCTCTGAGTGTTGGTCCAACCTGTCAGCCGCCGGTGGCCACCAAGGGCAACTCTGGGCTGGCCTATCAGAAGCTTGGATAATCCGGTGTGCCCTTATAACGAGATATGTGCAGCTCCTATCGGGATTTGTCGGCACATTCGGGCGGCTTTGCTGGTCTTGTTTTACCATTGTCGAAATGTCTTGCAACCGGGATTTCGAGTCTGATCGGGTCTTCCTGGGAGAAGGAATATCCTTCGTTGACCGTGAGAGCTTGTGATGGGCTAAGTTGGGACACCCCTGCAGGGTTTTGAACTTTCGAAAGCCATGCCCGCGGTTATGGGTAGATGGGAATTTGTTAATATCCGGTAGTAGAGTACTTGACACATAACTTAATTAAAATGAATCAACTACATGTGTAGCCGTGATGGTCTCTTTTCGGCAGAGTCCGGGAAGAGAACACAGTCTCGTGTTATGCTTGAACGTAAGTATCTTCAGGATCACTTCTTGATCACTATTAGCTTCTCGACCGTGCTTTGCTTCTCTTCTCGCTCTCATTTGCGTAAGTTAGCCACCATATATGCTAGTGCTTGATGCAGATCCACCTCACTACCCTTTCCTACCCCTTAAGCTTAAATAGTCTTGATCTCGCGGGTGTGAGATTGTTGAGTCCCCGTGACTCAAAGATACTTCCAAACAGATGCAAGTGTCGATGATGCTAGTGTAGGGGACGCTACCGAACTCAAGTGGGAGTTCGACGAGGATTCGGGCCGTTACTATGTTTCTTTTCCGGATGATCAGTAGAGGAGCCCAGTTGGGGCGATCGGGGATCTAGCATTTGGGGTTGTCTTTCTTTATTTTGGTTTCGTAGTCGGACCTTGATTGTATTCTGGATGATGTATGATATATTTATGTATTGTGTGAAGTGGCGATTGTAAGCCGACTCTTTATCCCTTTCTTATTTGGTACATGGGATGTGTAAAGATTACCCCTCTTACGACATGCCTACCATGCGGCTATGCCTCTAAGTCGTGCCCCGACACGTGGGAGATATAGCCGCATTGTGGGTGTTACAAGGAGCTAGATCACCAAGACATGAAACGACATGTGCACTCCATCAGAAGACGCCTCTAAGGACCGCGTACTTAACACGGAGACACAACCACATCTACCACTCCAGAAGAGCAGCGACCAAAAAATCACTCGCCCTCCTCTACTCCATCGATAAGACCTCTGTCGGCGAGGTGGACGAGGAGTGGAGGGGAACTTATTCTTGATCTGCGGGGTGCCTCAATCACCACAATAGCACCGCGACAAGTAGCAGAACTCTAATCCTAAGAGACCTAACTCTAGCGTTGCAACACATATCTGAGGTCCCCACCCCTCCCTTAAAGGAACAAAACCAAGGCATCGTCCATCACCGCTCGCATCAGGCTTGTCCCGGCTCACAACATGGGCATCACCGCTCGTAGTAGTCTGTTCTTGCACTCGCCACATGTCTTTGCGTAACACGAGGGTCAGACTTACAACACCCAGGAGATGATTTGTGGCACCCAATAGAGTTGGGGAACGTGTAGGCTACGACAACCATGAACCAGAATTTCTACCATGTCACCAAGGAACGGTATGCAAGGTGCAGGTCATGAGTGTGCCACTTGACGATCGGGTCGACCTAGTGGAAGCAGCTATAGTCGAAGTAGTCGACGTCATTGATACGTCTCCAACGTATCTATAATTTTTTATTGTTCCATCCTATTATATTATCAACCTTGAATGTTTTATATGCACATTTTTATGCTATTTTATATGATTTTTGGGACTAACCTATTAACCTAGAGCCCAGTGCTAGTTTATGTTTTCTCTTTGTTTTAGAGTATCGCAGAAAAGGAAAATCAAACGGAGTCCAATTGACCTGAAACTTCACGGAACTTATTTTTGGACCAGAAGAAGCCCATGGAGTATCGGAGATGGACCAGGAGAGTCCCGGGCTGCCCACGAGGGTGGGGGCGCGCCCACCCCCTGGACGCGCCCCCTGCCTCGTGGACAGCACCAAGATCCACCGATGTACTTCTTCCTCCTATATATACCCATATACCCTAAAAACTTCGGGGAGCATAATAGATTGGGTGTTCCACCGCCAGAAGCATCTGTAGCCACCGAAAACCAATCTAGACCCGTTCCGGCACCCTGCCAGAGGGGGCAATCCCTCTCCGTTGGCCATTTTCATCATCCGGGTGCTCGCCACGATGAGGAGGGAGTAGTTCTCCCTCGGGGCTGAGGGTATGTACCAGTAGCTATGTGTTTGATCTCTCTCTCTCATGTTCTTGAGGTGGTATGATCTTGATGTATCGCGATCTTTGCTATTATAGTTGGATCTTATGATGTTTCTCCCCCTCTACTCTCTTGTAATGGATTGAGTTTTCCCTTTGAAGTTATCTTATCGGATTGAGTCTTTAAGGATTTGAGAACACTTGATGTATGTCTTGCGTGGGATACCTGTGGTGACAATGGGGTATTCTATTGATCCACTTGATGTATGTTTTGGTGATCAACTTGCGGGTTCCGCTCATGAACCTATGCATAGTGGTTGGCACACGTTTTCGCCTTGACTCTCCGGTAGAATCTTTGGGGCACTCTTTGAAGTACTTTGTGTTGGTTTGAATAGATGAATCTGAGTTCGTGTGATGCATATCGTATAATCATACCCACGGATACTTGAGGTGACATTGGAGTATCTACGTGACATTAGGGTTTTGGTTGATTTGTGTCTTAAGGTGTTATTCTAGTACGAACTCTATGACAGATTGAACGGAAAGAATAGCTTCATGTTATTTTACTACGGACTCTTGAATAGATCGATTAGAAAGGATAACTTTGAGGTGGTTTCGTACCCTACCATAATCTCTTCGTTTGTTCTCCGCTATTAGTGACTTTGGAGTGACTCTTTGTTGCATGTTGAGGGATAGTTATATGATCCAATTATGTTATTATTTTTGAGAGAACTTGCACTAGTGAAAGTATGAACCCTATGCCTTGTTTCAACGCATTGCAATACCGTTTACGCTCACTTTTATCATTAGTTACCTTCCTGTTTTTATATTTTCAGATTACAAAAACCATTATCTACTATCCATATACCACTTGTATCACCATCTCTTCGCCGAACTAGTGCACCTATACAATTTACCATTGTATTGGGTGTATTGGGGACACAAGAGACTCTTTGTTATTTGGTTGCAGGGTTGCTTGAGAGAGACCATCTTCATCCTACGCCTCCTACAGATTGATAAACCTTAGGTCGCCCACTTGAGGGGAATTTTCTACTGTCCCACAAACCTCTGCACTTGGAGGCCCAACAACGTCTACAAGAAGAAGGTTGTGTAGTAGACATCAACACTACAAAAAAATACACTTCCGTGATGATACGTGTTTGTCACAGTAGGTCGCTTTTTTGTCATGCATGTACATCCATGACAAATTTATGACAGAATCAAGATAGTCATACCTGTGCTGTCGTAGAAGTGTTCCATGACATTTCCAAAATTATCATCATGGAAGTGTCCACTTCCATGACGATAAATCGCGCATCACAGAAGTGCTTTCGTCAAGGGTGACCGACACGTGGCATCCACCGTAACGGAACGCCGTTAAGCTATCGGGTCGGGTTTTGGATCCGATAACCCGTTAATAGCCCCGACCAATGGGGATTTTCCACATGTGAAATCATCATTGGCTGGAGGAAACACGTGTCGGCTCATCGTTGGGACAGATGTCAACCACTCATTGGACGGAAGGCGCCTATGATACGTCGACACGTGGCACGGCCCAACAGAGGCCCATTCCTGTGAAAAGGCCGGCCCGTTTGACTTGGTCAAAAGGTGGCGGGCCGGCCCATGGAAAGCCTGTTAACGGCCTGTTCGCATATAGCCCATTTACAGCCCCTAACCCAAGGCCCATTACGCCCTATCCGAATTAGGCCAGTAGCGTCATCTGGGTCATCCAATATGATTCCGGCCCGTTTTCACTTCTGGCCCATGTATGGCCCATGACGTCTTTCGGCCCATATGAGGCCCTATGTAACTCTTAGCCTATTAACGGCCCGTGGTGAAACTGGCCCGTAATGAACAGTGTATCACTTTACACCCATTAACGGTCCGTGGTGAAACTGGCCCGTAATGAATAGTGTATCACTTTATACCTATTAACGGCCCGTTATTCCGTTGGGCCGTTTCCAGCCATGTTATCTTTCGGCCTTCTCAGAGCCCATTTATTCTTGGGCTCATTTCCAGCATTTGTTTACTTACGGCCCGTTACTGTCATTTTCTGCTTGTGGGCCAAATTCAGCCTGTGGTTACAGTCGGCCCGTTTGTGGTCCGTTAATACGTTGGGCCGTTTTCATAGCATCATCAAATACGGCCTATTAACGATGGCCCATTACGGTCGGCCCATGAACGGACGATTCCAACTCTAGCCCGTTTACGGCCATAATGCGGCCTGTTATTGGCCCATGTTTGGCCAATCGATCATACGGCCCGTATAAGGCCCATTGATGATACGACCCGTAGAAGTCCCATTGTTTCTACGGCCCATAGAAGGCCTACTGTTTCTACGGCCCGTAGAAGGCCCACTGTTTCTACGGCTCGTAGGAGGCCCAGTGTCACTACAGTAAATATTAGCCCATGGTTATTGTGGCCTAGTTTTAAAAATTACGTTATTGCAGCCACTAGTTAACCGCGGAAAAAGAACCGCAATGACTACAAGCAAACAAATAAACAAGACAACAAGGAAATAAATAAGCAAGCAACTAATGCTAGGCTATCACGGCTATTACACATATTACATCCACTGGGCATCAAAGTTCGCCACCGATGCAAATATAGGGAACAAAGCAGCATATCATATACACTGGCCATCAAAATTGGACACCAGTGCAAATAAATGCGGCAGCAAAACAAGAGCATAACTGAAACAACTTCAGAAGAGCTCAAGAAACGTTATCCTGGGTATCCACCATGCTGGCAATAAGCTTAGCAAGCTGATTAGCTTTGTCCTGTTTGGCGCTAAAATCCTCCAACGCTTGCTGTTGCACCAGAAAGTATGCATCTAAATGCTCCAGGGACTTCCGCAGTCCTTCCGCTTCTTGTCGCAGCACAGCTGATCGATGTCTTTCAGCTTGTAGTTGAGACTCAAGAAACCGAACTGATTCAGACAGTGAGTTTGAATAGCTTGTGCAAACAGTAGTTGATACTAACTCCAACACTAAACCAAGACAAGATGTGTCACTATCCTGAACCTTATCTGCATTACTTCCTTTACCGTTGCTTAATAAGGCACTCTTCCCCAATATTTTGTCAGCATTCTAAAAGAAGAAACAAGCAGACACATAACAAGTTTAGCATGTACTAGTATATGAAACTCATTTCGGTGAACCAGTTCATTAGTAAGGTGGACAGGATTAAACTACCAAGTCTTCTATTGCCAAGTACTAGTACATAATAAAAGCATCAAACAAACATATATCTATGTCCTATGATAGCAATGGAATCTTAAATTAGAACAGTTGTTCTTCAGGTTTAGGCACTTGTTCTACATGAACAGAGTACAGTAAGACGCAAGAATATAATACTTAAAAATAGAAAATGAGCTCATAGACCTTACCACATTCTTGGTTCGGGACCAGTACAGAACAAGGCGTTCCCAGTCATCGTCCAGTAAATGTGTCTCAGGAGAACGTAAGGGAATTTGATGAGTTTCTTTGCCGGTGAAGTACGTTTTCTTCAGGTAATTCCGATACTGCCACCAAGCACTCTTGAAGATAGCAAAGGTATTAGCACAGGTTACCTCATCCTGAGTTTCCAAATCGGTCCTTCTCTATAGAGAAAAATGGGAAAATTTGTTGTATTATAACCATCATGGAGGTAGGATGTATGGGACGAAGCAAAGTAATTGCCATGAATAACATTACTTACACATAACTCCTGGACAAACACCTGCAACTGGCATTTTCCTTCATCTTTAGTATAATATTTCCAAGATGGGAAGATACGCACATACGATTTAACAACATCAAATGCGATAGATGCTAAACTACGACTAGCTGGTTGTGCTTCCTCCACAGGAATAGGCATACTAACTGGTGGAGTTGGGGTTCGTCGTGATAGTACTGGCCCTATGGGCACTGGATCTGCCTTACTAACTGCTCTTGTTTGGGAGCTCTGTGGTGGAGATGGTGCTATGTCAACAAGAACTGGGTTACTATCGGCTGGGGTTGGGGTTAGATTGGGTGAAGCTAGTTCTCTGTCCATCGTAGTAGGGGTACAATCTGTGAGAGTTTGGGTTATGTGTGGTAGGGCTGGTTCTTGTGCATGTACAACCGGGGTGCTATCTCCACCAAGAGGTAGCACTGTTTTATTTGAAGACCGTGTTTTTAGTCTGCTAGATACTGGCATCACCCGCTCCAATTTAAATGGCTGATAAACAGGAAACATAGTTGAATGTACAGACATTGTATGAGAGACATATGCAATAGATAGTGTGGGAAAAAGAGGGCATGAAATAGTTGACATGTATATTGTTTAACTAAAATGGATAGCATGACATAATTTCACATATATGATGTCTATCTAAACTGGATAGCATAGCATAACATAATTCAAAGATATGATGAATAACTAAACAGGATCGCATGACATAATTCACCTACATGTTATCTAAGTAATCAGGATCGCATCATTTAATTCACATATGTGATTTATATGCTAAACAGAGGGCATTCGATATGATGTCTGAACTAAGAACATGGTGTTGAATATTGTGTATATGATGTCTAAACTATGTAATGCATGACACCGTATGCATGATATGAGCAGTATAACCGTGCCAAGTTAGAGCATACACCTCAGTGGGGGAATAGGACTGGTCATTTGTCTTTGAACCCATCTCTGAGGAGCTATCGGGGCCCAACAAGAGATCTGCTTCGACAGGTAGCATTGTCTGCTCTGAAGGCCTTGTTTTCACTCCAGATTTTTCCATCTCCCACCCAAATGGCTGATTCACAGGAAGAGTAGTTTAATGTACAAACATTATCGACAAATGGAAATGTAATGAAGAAAAGGATGGGCAAGATATCATTCAAATATATGATGCCTGGTTAAACAGGATGGCATTGCACATTTCACATATATTATGGCTGGCTAAAAGACATGAGACTGCATAATTCCCATATATGATATAGAAACTAAATAGGTGGCATTACAGAACATGTCTAAACTAAGCAGATGACATATATGATCTTAAAAGTAGGCACTTCAAGGCAACATATGCATGATATGACTAACATCATCATGCCAAGGTAGAGCAAACACCTTGGGGGGGGTAAATAGGAGTGGTCCAGCGGCATCTGAATCCGCCTCAGAACAGATATCTTCCTCTGGATTACAATCTGGAGAGGGTGGGGAGGGTTTGCCATTGAACCCACCATGGAGCGATGTCTGCATGACATTGTATTGCCGCACAAAACTCTTCTCTTTTTCTCCACATGTTCAGCATGACTGTGTACAATATCTGACATGCATACGAAAAAAATATGGTGAGATTATGTAAGGAGAGCATTTAGAAATTTAGAGTGATGGTAACAACCAGTGGATCGATGATTTTCCATTGAACCAAAATAGCCCTAATGGATCGACGTGAATGTATAGTAATAAGTGATGCAACAAGTGTACAACCTCTTTGCCGTAGCCGTGTCGACCTCAGCATCATTGGGTTGGTTGCTGAAGCAGTTAAGGCAGAGGTGGCTATCGGAGGTGTGGAGGAAGATCTGAGGAATCTGTAGACAGCGTCCAAGGCACTGCTCTGTTGTGACGGATCGTTCCATCGTTGGAGCAGCTCCGGTGAGCCGTAAGACGTCAAGGCTGAAGCAGCACAAGACAGACATCGTCAATCTCAAGTGGGATTCTAATAGCATCTCCAATAGATGATGTAAAATGGATGTAAAATTAACATCACCAAAAACCACCTGACTACAACAGATGAGGTAAAAACTGTTGACTCTGAACTTAACTGTCGAAACTGAAATTTAATGTGGAATTTGAATGCTACTGTCGAAAATGGACGCACTAGCAGAGAGGCACTTGACATGTAGTTTAGGGAGGGCCTGCAGTTCATCTTCAACCTACACCCCCCTGTGCCGCCAGCCACCACCGGCCGAACCGCCGACCCCAGCGCCGCCTCGCTGCCCCGAAACAACTCGCCACCGCCGCCCCGGCCAGCCCTCTAGGCCCCCCGCCCCCCCCCCGAACCCCAAGATAGATAGTGGGGTACCTCTCCGGCGAGCCCCCGTCCCCGCTGCGGGTGGTTCTTCCTTAACTCCGGCAAGCCCCCCCAACCCCTGAAAATCGACTGACCCAAAAGTCGATTCAGTCGACTGAAGTGTGGCTTAATCGGAGCAGAGCAGCAGCATGAGCGAGTGGGAGAGCAGCAGCAACAGCTGGGCGAGCGAGCGATCGAGCGAGAGCCGGAGCAGCAGCAGTAGATCCGGCTGGTATGGACGCTGCCACCGAAGGGGCCTCGCACTGGGGGAGAGCCGCCGTGGAGATGTCGCTCGCGGCGCCGGCTTCAAGGTAGCCGCTCCATGGGGGTGCGGGATGGAGCACTATCGGCGCCGGGAGGTCGAGTTAAGGAGAAGGTGCGATGCGATGAGTGTACAACCTCTTTGGTGGCACCGAGTAGGCCTCGGCTTTATCCGAGGAGTCGGTGAGGATGTTGCGGTTCCGATGGAGCAGGTTAAGGCGGCGCTATGGGGATGGAGCAGCCGCGATAGACGAGGCGATCGTCGGAGCAGCTCCTTGGAGGTGGAGGACGGGATGGCTGAACCGGCGGGACGACGAGATGGACGACGGATCCTCATCCGGGGAGGTGGACGAGGGACGTCGAGCTGTTGCGCTGGACGACGTCGTCGGGGAAGAGGCTCCGGCTGGACAACGGTGATGTGGCGGATGGAGGAGGGTGGGGTTTCGCGGCTGGAGCGGAGAGGTTATGGCAGCCTGGGATTTCGAATGGCGAAAAGGGGGTGATGGGAGGGGGTGAAGCATGACTTAGGAACGCGCTTGTCCAAAATGTAGGGTGTGTTACAAAAGTACCCCCCACCGATTTGAACTAGCGGCCCTTTCGGCTCAGGGTTAGAAGGGGGATTTCACGTGTCGGGATTTGGCAGCTGGAGGGAGTTTTCGCGCGCGTTGTAATTTCGAGATAGCAAGGCGCGGGTTGTGAAGGCGCCAGTTTTGGGAGCATGATATCTGAATTTTCGAGATATAACAAGACGCGGGTTGAATTTTAGGGACAAGCCTAACGTGTAGTAATATTGTACTTGTACGTACCAAATCAATTCGCACTTCCCTCAACCAAAAAGAAAACAAAAAAATAAAACTATTCACACCACACAAAGAGAGAGTCTTGCCCCGTTTTACTATAAAAATGCTATTCAAAGCTACTCCCTCCTTCCATCTACATAGGGCCTAATGCGTTTTTTGATGCTAACTTTGACCAAATATTTGAGCAATGATATATGACATGCAACTTAAACAAAGAACACCATTAAATTCGTCTGTGAAAGGTTCTTTCAATGATATAATTTTCACATTGTGCATGTCATGTACTATTAATATTGTCAATAGTCAAAGGCGGTCTTAAAAATCTCATTACGCCCTATATAGATGGAAGGAGGGAGTATGAATCCATGTTATGTCCAATTAAATTTTTTCGCTTGCTGTATAATGCATGTAACCTACTCATAACAACATTTTAGTGCATTCCAAATGTCTATACTACCGTTGTAATTCGAACTAAATTTGAATTCATTTCTCTATTTCAATAAGAATCTACAATCATGATTGTTGCCAACTTCAACCATCATAGTTTCCTTGCTATCCGCCAGATATAAATCAGATGGCCTATAATGCAGGATGGCAGGCACACCATCATCAACAACTCCGTTTTTTATAAGAGTAGAGATAAAACATATTAAATGTAGTATACCATGGTCATAACCACACCATGTGTATCACCGTTATATATATTCACACATCCGTCGGTTTGAAACACTAAGATAAATTCTTCAAATATCCGAATTCGCTTTTTATAATGAAGTATATATGATCTCTATTCCTCTTATCTTTGTAGCTAGCGCTAACTTTCTCTTGTGCATGCACACGCCCGCATCCCTCTCACCCTCCCTCAGCATTCTCTAGCTCCATCTCACAAATTCGCCTTTTCACTTTAGGTCGTTCACCCACGGTGTGTGTAGGCCCCCCAACTCCTTCTTTACGGCACACATTGATCGATATGCCTCTCTAGCCAGGTGTGCCTAGCACAAACACAAGCTTCCCCTCTTCTCTTGTCACCGTCCATGCCTCACTCCCACCACTCTTTTCATCGTTCTCGTACTCGCACACTCCTCCCCCTCGATATAGTATGCCTCTCATACCACCTCCTACATGCATCCCTCTCTCTCTATCCTTCTCGTGCCTCATTTGCTTCTAACACACACATGCATGTATACCGATCGATCTCCCAACATATACCTAGATCGACTTTAACTACCCCCCCCATCGATCGACGCACCTCACAAGTTATGTCTCTCCTTTCTCTTACAAAGGGCGATTGATCTTCCTACGTAGTTACGTCTGCTTACCACAGCCACATCGTCCCCCCTCATCATTCGTGCATGCCTCCTGACCCGCCTCTCACACGCACGTGCACAAACAACAAGCAGCCATCTCCTCTCTTATTGATATTGCGGGCGTGCCCTCCATTTGTCTAGCAAGCCTATCCCACCATTTGTTAGAAGCAACTCCACTACCACCCCCTCCAACACTCTAGCTCTATCTCTCTCCCAACCTTATTCATCTCCTGCACATATGCATGGATGCCGATCGATCTCCCTTAATACATGAGGCAGATCGATCTCCTTAATACATGAGGTAGGCCTCTCTACTCCTCCACACATATACCAGCCATTGTACCACTATAGTTAATTGGGCCTCCCTCTTCCCCCACCACACACCGATAGTCGAGCGCTGCAGGTAGGTATCCATGCCACAGAGACAAACTGCACATGTCCCATCTCACGTTCCAGTAGGCCAGCCACTCTATATCTTTGACGTGGGCACACACAAATTCGATGGCACTCTTTACCGATTGCGCGCGCACACACACACACACACATCATCCATCTCTTCGATTATATGGACACCTCAAGCCGATGATACCTCCACTCTCTTCTCGTGTATCGCCCCCTCTATATATATGTTATATCCAGGACTCTATTTCACACACATTGCATATGTTAAATTTTTTGATTGATCCCCCCCCCACAAAAAAAACTCTCAAGAACCCACACACTATATCTCTCTAGGTTTGTATCTCTCTCACACAACCCCACGTAGGTGGTGTACGTATACAAGAAGAGAATAGGTGCACCGTGCACGTACCCACGCTTCATGCCCAGCCACACCCGCGCGGGTACACGGTGGAGCTCATTTCTCCGCAGAAGCTGAATTTGTTTTTGAAACATCAAGTGGCCAGAGACTCGAAAACTTATTTGCCCATTAGTGACTTGTCAGGGCGGTGGATTTTAGTTTGTACGATAATGCTGCATCCACCTAAAGTAACGAAATTTCTTACGTAAACTTCCTAGTAATTCCCTCTTCGTAGGTGCAGCATTACTCCTAACATTTGTAATATCAGTTTAAAACTTGTAATATTGTTGTGTCCTATTCGGCTATTCCTGCGTTTCCAAAATCCTGCGAATCAAACAGGTCCTGAGTTGGTGATGATGTTGTGCCTCCCATCTTTCACCAATAGCCGTTGGATCTAGATCTGACGCATACAAACCAAGCTTCTCCATTTTTGCAAAAAGATGCCCGCACTTGTTCCCTATTTACAAACAACTCCTTGTCTCTCACAATCAGCCTCATCTCCTCCCCACCACATCTAGGAGTAGAAGGCCGTGGAAAAATCTAGCGCGATGGCCGCTGCCGGAGCCGTCCACCCCCAATCTTGGTGTTCCGTGCAATGCACGGGCATCTACGCACGGGAAATTATGTCGAACAGGGCTAGTTGTAAGAAGGGTAGCTCTACAGCCATGATGATAGTGACTGCAGACGGTGAGGCTGACTATGGTATGCCGAACACGGCGCCTATACTCAGGTGTCATCTCCGGCGCAGGGTCTTGTCACTTCACTGTGATGAGCAGCACGTAATAATTTGACCAACGGATAGTACAGTGCAAGTACTCCTACTACTACATTGGTAGTACTACTACTAGTACTAGTAGCACCACCGTCTGGATTTAGGAGTACTACCACGTCCATCTGGATTTTAGTATTTGACTAGCAATATCTAGTAATGCATGTCACCAAAAATGTACTACTCCCTCTGTAAATAAATACATGGTATTTTATTCCTATCGGCGAGAGAACTTAATGTTTTTTGCTACTCCTAACTAGAGTACTAATAGGATTACATGCAATGAATTAAACACTGCATGTCTGTTTGGTAGTCTCAAGTCATTGAAAGCATGCACGGCCCACATCTCTCATTGGTTGATATGTCACGAAATAAGAAACAAGGAGGGAGTTAATGCACCGTGCCTAAGTATTTTGGGATTATTGGGTTTTCGTAAGGTGACTTACACAACATTTTTGTTTACATGCATTAACATTTAATAGTTAAATCAAAGGTCAAAACTTGGCGCAAAATGCAAAGGGGACGAATAAACCAGTAAACATCAAACTTCTCTCGTTTGGCCCCAACTAGAGGTCCGGTGAGATGACTATACTACACCGGCACGAAGGAGGACGCAGCTTCATTGACTTACGGCAACTGCCTTTGGGTTAATGACACGTGGCCCCAGGGGGTGGCTGGCCCACCTATCATACAGCCAAAGGCAGGTGCAGTAGAGGGCCGAGGAGTAGTACGAAATCCTACGCACCTACGCACGCTAACCAAGGGCTGAGTGATCACTCGAATTGCAAGATCAGTTGACTAGAAGCTACGCTAGACCCTTGGAGGCGATGAGCGCGAGCATCAGCCAGCTGTGCCAGATGGTCCACGACGCCGGCCTGCGGCCCGGCACCGAGGAACGTCTCCAGGTAGTATTGCTTGAGGCCGCCAGGGCGAGGGGCCGCTTGGACGACAGCTTCGTCTCCTTGTTCGACGAGGTCCTCATCGGTTTCCTCGACAAGTTCACCGTCGTCAAGAAGCTTGCGGACGACTTTGATGTAAGCCTCCAGCCGACGCGCCCAGGCTCTGCGATGCCCGCCACCCTCAATGGCCACTATGGTAACAACCTCTTCGACGCACTGGTGGCCCTGTGATTGCCCGTCGTCGCGCCGGAGAATGTCCACCTCGAGGTCGCGCTCCCCGCGCAGCGCCTGGTGCAACAAGACACCATCGACATAATCACCCACGTCTACGCGCAAATCGTCCACAAGGACTACTACATGCAAGAGGAGGACGATAGGACGCTTGCCTTCTTGGAGCGCAGGGCAACCTTGGACGGCACTGTTCAGGAGCACGTTGAGCTCGCCGCTAACGCCGCTGCTCCTCACACGTCGGTTGGTGACCCGGCGCACTAGGGCGTGAGGATGTCGTTGAATGTTGATGGATCCGTATGTATTTCGGGATTAAAAACAGTTCAGACCGCACCGACATATGCAAAATTTCGTATAATTTTTTAACCGTGGACACAATATGGGCTATAATGCTAACATAAAGAATATGGGCTCCAAAAAAACCCGTAAGAATTAGCAAATGGGCTGTAAATTATTTGAAATAATGGCAGATGGGTTGTATGCTATTTTCCACAAATTTGAGGCTTTCCACAGATGGCCGGTATACTGTTCGATGTCTATCCAACGGCCGTCGTGCTTCTTCAATCTCTGCTCTTCCTTCTCCAGCCGCTCAAACAAGCGCCGGCGGGACTGCCTGCTCTCTCCTCCCCGCGGCCGGCTGTGCAGCCGCGCAGGCCTCACCGCCCCATCGTACTCCCATCGCTGGCCTAGCCATCCCTCTACTCACCCACACCTGTTGTTATTCTCCAGCGACGACAGATGAACCAGTAAACCCTCGTACAGTCATAGTCCCCTCCGCATGGGAAACAAAAACAATGGCCGAGTCTTCCCTGCCTCCGTGTCGTTCCCTTCCTAGCCCTCGCTGTCGTCCACCGCCCTGGTGCTCTCGGTGTGGCGTGGTCAGCGTGGTCAATGATCGACATTCATCTGAAGTGGATTGTACGTGGAAAGGCTGACAGCTGGGTCCACGGCCGCACGTAAGGAAATGCCTCCTTATTACGCGCAAAATAATGATTTCCTCCACCTGACATCTGGGACCAACCGAAACGGCCTCTGTATTTCACGAAAAAAAGTTACCGCCGCTGACAGCTCGGACCCACCAGCTATATCTTCGCACGCAAGGAAGTGCCTCCTTATTACGCACAAAAAAATGAATACTCCCCCTGCTAGCTGGGACCCAGTATAGTGGGCCTACTAAGTTGACGGGGACGAAGGGCTTTGTCAACTTAGTCAATATGCACGATTCTAGCTCGACTGACCATACGATGTCCATCCAACGGCCGTAGTGCTTCTTCAACCTCTGGTCTTCTTGCTCCAGCCGCCCAAAGCAGCGCCGGTCGTGCCGCCTACTCCTGCCTCCCGTGGCCGGCTGTGCTGCCGCGGAGGCCTCACCGCCCCCATACTACTCCCACCGCTGGCCAGGCCATCACTCCACTCCACTCACCCACACCCCCTGTTATTCTGCGACGACGGCAGCACAGCCGAACCAGTGAACCCTCGTACTCCTCTCCGCATGGGAATCCACTGCCGCGTCTTCCCCGGCTCCGCGTCGTCCCCTTCCTAGGCCTCGCCGTCGTCCACCGCCATGGTGCTGTCGGCGCGGCGTGGTCAATGTGGTCAGCGACCGAATTCCATCGGAAGAATACTGTACGTGGAGAGGCTGACAGCTGGGTCCACGGAAGCCGCAAGGAAGTGCCTCCTTATTACGCGGAAAATAATTATTCCTCCACCTCACAGCAGGGACCCACCGGACGCCCACCAGTATATCATGAAAAAACGTTTGCCCCTGACTGCTGGGACCCACCCGACGGGCCACTATATTTCGTGAAAAAAACGTTCCCTCTGCTGTCAGCTCGGACCCACCGGAAGTGCCTCCTTATTACGCACAAAAAAATGAATACCCCCTGCTAGCTGGGACCCACCTTAGTGGCAGGCTGACTTGTGGGCCTACTAAGTTGACGGGGACGGAGGGCTTTGTCAACTTAGTCAATATGCACGATTCTAGCTCCAGTGACCATACGATGTCCATCCAACGGCCGTAGTGCTTCTTCAACCTCCGGTCTTCTGGCTCCAGCCGCCCAAACCAGCGTCGGTCGTGCCTCGTGCTCCTGCCTCCCGTGGCCGGCTGCGATGCGGCGGAGGCCTCACCGCCCCCTACTACTCCCACTGCTGGCCAGGCCATCCCTCTACTCACCCACACCCCCTGTTATTCTGCGGCGATGGCAGCCTCGCACCGCAGCGAACCAGTGAACCCTCGTACTCCTCTACGCGTGGGCATCCACTGTCGCGTCTTCCCCGGCTCCGCGTCGTCCCATTCCTGGCCTCGCCACCGTCCACCGCCCTGGTGCTCTCGGCGCGGCGTGGTCAACGTGGTCAAGGAACGACTTCCATCAGACGTGGACTATACGTGGAGAGGCTGACAGCTGGTTCCATGGCCGCAGCAAGGAAGTGCCTCCTTATTACGTGCAAAATAATTATTCCTCCACCTGACAGCGGGGACCCACCGGACGGGCCACCAGTATTTTGCGAAAAAATCTTTTCCCCCTGACTGCTGGGACCCACCGGACGGGCCACTGTATTTCGTGAAAAAACACGTTCCCTCTGGCTGTTAGCTCAGACCCACCGGAAGTGCCTCCTTATTACGCACAAAAAAATGAATACTCCCCCGGCTAGCTGGGACCCACCTTGCTGGGAGGCTGACTTGTGGGCCTACTAAGTTGACGAGGACGAAGGGCTTTGTCAACTTAGTCAATATGAACGATTCTAGCTCAAGTGACCGTATGATGTCCATCCAACGGCCGTAGTGCTTCTTCAACCTCTGGTCTTCTTGCTCCAGCCGCCCAAAGCAGCGCCGGTCATGCCGCATGCTCCTGCCTCCCGTGGCCGGTTGTGCTGCCGCAGCCTCACCGCCCCCTACTATTCCCACCGCTGGCCAGGCCCTGCAGCGACGGCAGCCTCACACCGCAGCCGAACCAGTGAACCCCCGTAGTCCTCTTCGCGCAGGCTTCCACTGCCGCGTCGTCCCCTTCCTAGGCCTCGCTGTCGTCCACCGCCGTGGTGCTCTCCGTGCGGCGTGGTCAACATGGTCAAGGAACGACTTCCATCGGAAGAGTACTGTACGTGGAGAGGCTGATAGCTGGGTCCATGGCCACAGCCAGTCTTTTTGTGATTTGCCAAGTAAGTCGCTTTGTCAGGCCTATTGGGCTGCAAATCTTTCAAGACGAGGAGACCTTTCATTCGGCTGGCCGAGAAAATGGCCCATCAGTAATGAGAAATGGTTTGTACATTTTTAAAACACATCAAACCGGCAATTAGTTTCAAATATCTTTTTTTCATTTCAAGATTTTAAATTACATTAATTTTTATGCGTGGAGAATTTGTTGGATTTTATATTGATATACATTTATTTTTAAAATCAGTTTGAATGTGAGTTGAAATTTCGAGATTAAAAACAGTTCGGACCGCACCGAAATATGCAAAATTTCGTATAATTTTTTAACCGTTGCCACAATATGGGCTGTAATGCTAACAAAAAGAATATGGGCTCCAAAAAAACCTTAAGGATTAGCAAATGGGCTATAAATTATTAGATAATGGCAGATGGGTTGTATGTTGTTTTCCATAGATTTGAGGCTTTCCTAAAAAAAGGTTGACGCACAAGCACCGACTGTTGGATGTCCATCCAACGGCCGTCGTGCTTCTTCAATCTCTGCTCTTCCTGCTCCAGCCGCTCAAACAAGCGCCGGCGGGACTGCCTGCTCCCTCCTCCTCGCGGCCGGCTGTGCTGCCGCGCAGGCCTCACCGCCCGACCGTACTCCCATCGCTGGCCTAGCCATCTACTCACCCACACCTGCTGTTATTCTCCGGCGACGGCAGACGAACCAGTAAACCCTCATACAGTCGTACTCCCCTCCGTGTGGGAAACAACTATCGAGTCTTCCCTGCCTCCGTGTCATCCCCTTCCTAGGCCTCGCCGTCGTCCACCGCCCTGGTGCTCTCAGCGTGGTGTGGTCAACATGGTCAAGGAACGACTTCCATCGGACGTTTAATGTACGTGGAGAGGCTGACAGCTGGGTCCACGGCCGAAGAAGGAAGTGCCTCCTTATTACGCGGAAAATAATGATTCCTCCACCTGACAGCTGGGACCCACCGGACGAGCCACTGTATTTCGCGAAAAAAACGTTTCCCCCTGACTGTTGGGACCCACCAGCTACATCTTCGCACGCAAGGAGGTGCGTCTGGGCAAAAAAACGATTCGCCCCCTGACTACTGGGACCCACCAGCTACATCTTCGCATGCAAGGAAGTGCCTGACAGTCGGGACCCACCTGGTCGAAGCATACGTAGTGTTGTCATTCTGGTCGCGAACGTGTGCGTACATACTGGTCGATGTAGAGGCGCGCACGTGTCGTAGTAGAGGCGCGCACGTAGCATTTACACATACGTATAGCGGCCAGGGTGCAAGAAAGAAAATACGGCCACGTATGTGTACATGCGGGCGGGGTCTCAAACGCCTACTCGCGCATACGTACGGCCAGGGCTCGTGTACATGGCTGGGTCGGAACGGAGAAACAGCGTCGTCGTCGTGTTCATGGGGAGGCAACGGAATGCTTCGTGTTCATGGGGAGGCAACGAAATGTGTCGTGTTCATTGGGAGGGCTTGGACGGAACAGGCGATGGAAACGAGGCCTGGCATACCGCAGAACGGAGGAAATGGCCTTGTGTTCGATCGGCCACGTTCGAAACGGGATCCTGTTCATCGGGAGGGGTCTCGCGTACCGCAAAACGGAGGAAACGGACCTCCTACGGTCGAAACGGGGGTCCTGTTGATCAGGAGGGGTGTGGCGTACCGCAAAACAGACGAAACGAACTTGTGTTGGAGCGCTACGGTCAAAACGGGGGTCCTGTTCATCGGGAGGGGTGTGGCGTACCGCAAAACGAGACTCCACGGGATACTGTTCATCTCCACCGTCGACCCCCTCCAGCCTCCACGAGCTACTGTTCATCCACCGTCTACCTCCTCCAGCCTCCACCTGCGACTGTTCATCCACGGGCTCCTGTTCATCCAGCCTCCACCGCGCGCTACTCCACCGACTACTGTTCAACCAGCCCTCTCCATGGGCTCCTGTTCAACCACCCCTCCACGGGCTACTATTCATCCTGCCCTCCATCGTCTACTGTTCATCCTGCCCTGCACGGGTGGTCCTGTTCATCGAGCCCTCCACGGGGTCCTATTCATCCAGCCCCAACCGGCTCGATCGATCGGGGTCCTATTCATCCAGAGGCAACACCACGTGGTCCTGTTCATCCACCCCCACCGGGAACTGTTCATCCACACCCCCCCCCTCAACGCTCACTGTTCATCTAGAGGCAGCATCGATCGGCTTCAGTTAGCAGCAGTAGCGAAGGAATCGCTCGATCGGGTTCAGTTAACAGCCATCGATCGATGGCTTGGGTTCAGTAACGCATAGCCTGCAGTGCAATCGCTCGGGTTCAGTTAGAGCCCAACGCCTCGCTCCGGTTCAGTTAGAGCCAACGCCTCGCACACACGCGCGTACGTGTACGAGAGAAACGCGCATCGCTCGGCCCCTGACCTCCCACCATAACTAGGAACTCCCCGAAATTTTCCTCCCCCTCGCTTGTCGGGTTTCGGGTTCCGGCAGATCCTTGAGGTTCGAACACTGGGGTGCACGCGGAGATCTCTCCCCTACCGATCTACGTTCGATCCTCTCGTGCAAACTAAGATGAAAATGATGAACAACACAAGAGACACGATGTTTATACTGGTTCGGGCCACCGTTGTGGTGTAATACCCTACTCCAGTGTGTGGTGTGGTGGATTGCCTCTGGGGCTGATGATGGACAGTACAAGGGAAGAACAGCCTCGCGAGAGGTGTTCTTGAGTTGGGGTGATGAACTGCTAGGGTGAGTTCAGTCGCCTCTCTCTCTCTCTGCTGGGGTTCTACCAGATCTCTCCGGGGGTCTCCCTCTACTCTGTGTGGCTAGCTCTATTAATAGAGGCCCTGGGCCTCTCCCAAAATAATGAGCAGGAAGGGCGCCAACAATTAGCCATTTCGAAGGGGAACATCTAGTACAAGTTATCTTGACCAAAGGTGGTCTTCGGCTGTCAAAAGCACTGGCGATGACGCCATCTTGGGCTCCACGGTGACCTCTGTCCTGCCGTCCGGCTGGCTTGGTCTCGTTGCACCGGAATGGTAACCTTTGCCTGATGCCTTGGCCTGTGCTTGCCCCCTTTGCACCAAAGGGGAAACAAGGACACTGCGCAGGCCGGCGCCCGCCTGGCGCCCACCTGGTCTCGATCGTCATGGCTTGCGTCACGGGTTCCTCGCGAGGTACCCCTGCCTTGATCTCCCCGCCTCCCCGCGAGCCTGCCTGATGAGGCTGCCTCTAAGGAAGCTTTTTGTCATCTGCCCAGCGAGGCTTGGCCCCTCGCGAGGGTCTTTGAGCTTGAGCTGATGAAGATGGGCCGCGCTGGGACCCGCTTGAGCCACGCCGTAGGCCGCAGGCAGGCAAGTCTGGGGACCCCCGTTCCCAGAACACCGACAGTAGCCCCCGGGCCCAAGGCGCGCGCGGGCTTGGCTTAGCAGAGAAGCGAAGGGGCAAGCGCGAAGCGCCGCAGGCCCTAACAGCCTGCGGCCTTGGGCGCCGCGTGGTGGTTGATTGGGCGTGGGCGACTGCGCTTCCCCATGATGCCTCGGCGACTACATGACTTGATAAGTCCCTGCATGCAGAGAAACCGATCATGATTACCTGTGATCGTGGTGCACGGCGGTTGGCCTCCTACGGCTATAAGTACGGGGCTGGGCGACTCCCTTCAGCCCGTCCCTCCTTGCTGCTCCTTTCTTTCTTCTTGATTACTCGTCGCTCCCATGGCTCCAAAGAGATTCTCGGCCGCGGAGAAAGGAAAGGCCCCCCAGGCTGGGCCTGACTCCCCTCCGGTCAAGCGCGGCCGAGGCCGCCCTCACAAGTATACCACGGTCCCCGTGGTGGCCTCCCGCGGCCATGGAGGCGGTTCCCGGCACAGTGGTGAGTGCCCGGTTGCCGACGGGGGGCACGTTGTGGGTGTGCGCCCCCCTAGGCCACGCTTTCGCTCTACAGAGGTGCTGCCAGAGTTCGTCGTGTGGTCGGCAGACCCATCCAGCACCAGGCTCCAGCTCCCCCATTTCTTCATAGATGAACTACCGGCCAGCGCCCGGTGCGGCTTCTGGCTCCAGGCAGACGGATGCTGCAGTAGGGCCTCCTGGGCGTCGATGGAGGTTTCCGTTTCTTGGAACGGGACTCTGATACGCGGCTGGCAGACGTTTGCCCGCGCGCATGGCCTGAGCCAGTGGTGCACCCTGTACTTCAAGTTTGATGGCGACGCCACCCTCTACGTGAGGGTGTTCGGGGAAGACGGTCGCCGTGTCGGGTGTTGCCCTGAAGACGACGACCGCGGCCGCCTGCCCAGCCCTGGCTCTGACCAGGATGAAGATGGCGACTAGCGTACAGGCGACGGTGCTCGGGGCTCGCCGAGCTTTGGCGACCCCCTCTCAGGCAGCAGCTCCTCCAGCGGTGGCCGCGACCAGCCTCCTCGCCGTCGCGCCCGCTTGGGCGAAGGTAGCGGGTCAGCCCACCGTCGCGCTCCGGTGAAGCGAGAGGAGGGATCCGCCTGAGCCCCAGGAGCAGCTCGAGCCTTCGCTGTGGGTTGGCGCAGGATGAATCGCGCCCGTTTTGTTTTCTTTCTTATCCTGCGCAAAAATAGTAAGTAATGTAGGGCCCCGCGGGGGTGTATTAGAACTGTTGTTGTTTAACCATCGCGTTGTTTCCACTATTTCTACGCCGTGTTTTTGCGCCGCGCTCCCATGTGCGGGAACTATTTTAGCTTGGTGGGGCTTGGCGCGGTCCTCGCCTCCCGAGGCCGTGGCCTCCTCGTGCGCTTCATGCCCTGCAAGGATCAGTAGGAGGGGTAACTTATGATCTTAGTTGTGGGGGCGATCGGCCCAGGTCCTGCGCTCATGTCACGATGCCCGTGGGGCACAGACCGGGAGGGGTGCTCCTGCAGAGGACTCGGATAGGAAAGCTCCAAATGATCGGGGCAGAAAACACTCGCGAGGGCGCTCGTGATCCTCCCTCGCGAGACTTCGCGAGAGAAAACGAGGCGAGCGAGCGAGAAAGACAAAGAGACACAAGCCAGGAACGTTAGCAACTCCAATAAAAACTTCAAACGGGAATAAACAAGCCAACTGCGGAAAGCAAATGGGAAAGCCGCGTCCGGCACCTATTCTAGTCTTCGACGTCTTCTCACTAGCGCGGAGCTAAGTGCTGCCACTGGGCATGGGTGGGAGCCCCCGAGGCCCGAGGGCAGCACTCCGAAGACTCCGGGGCGTGTACAGCCCCACTCATTATTACGTGAGAGTGTCACGGGCGGGGAGCCTCACAGGCATTGGCCTTCTTCACAGGCACCGGGCCTTTCTTGAAACGCGGTAGCTTCACAGGCGTTCGCCTTCTTCACAGGCTCCGGGCCTTTTCCAAAACGTAGCGGCTTCACAGGCACCGGGCCTTTTCCAAAACGCATCGGCTTCACAGGCATTCGCCTTCTTCACAGGCACCGGGCCTTTTCCAAAATGCAGCAGCTTCACAGGCATTTGCCTTCTTCATAGGCATCGGGCCTTTTCCAAAACGCAGCGGCTTCACAGGCATTCGCCTTCTTCACAGGCACCGGGCCTTTTCCAAAACGCAGCGGCTTCACTCAGGGGTAGAACCTCCGGAGATGCTGAATGTTCCATGGGTTCTGGATGGGTACTCTCTCCAGAGTCTCCAAGCGCGCGGAGCCAGGCCTGGAAACATGAACAACCTTGAACGGGCCCTCCCACATGGGAGAGAGCTTGTGCAGCCCCTCCCTAGAGAGAACCCTTCTAAGCACGAGATCCCCTACCTCAAGGGTCCTGGGGCGAATGTTGCGGCTGTGGTATAGTCGTAGCGCCTGTTGATACCTTGCCACTCGCAGTGCGGCTTCCCAACGGCGTTCCTCCCCCAGCACGAGATCCGTCCCCCGCATGTCGTCCTACTGAGCCTCGTCGAATGCCAGGACCCGTGCGGAGCGACGTCTGACCTCGTGAGGGAGAACAGCCTCCGCTCCGTAGACGAGGAAGAACGGGGTCTCGCCAGTCGGCTTGGTCGCTGTCGTGCGGATTGACCATAGCACAGACTGGAGCTCGTCGTGCTAGCCCCTGCCACAGGCCTCCAGCTTCTTCTTGAAGGTCCTGGCCTTGAGGCCCCTCAGGACCTCCGCGTTGGCTCGTTCAGCCTGGCCATTGCTCCGGGGGTGTGCTACCGAAGCGTAGCATATCTGCGTTCAAAGGTTAGCACAATACGTTTTGAAGAGATTACTGGTGAATTGCGAACCGTTGTCAGTGATGATGCGGTTAGGCACCCCAAACCGGCTCACGAGGCCCTTGATGAACTTGACTGCCGAGCCTGCCGGGATTGTGCGGACAGCTTCCACCTCGGCCCACTTGGTGAACTTGTCCACGGCGACGTAGATCTAGCGATAGCCCCCTGGCGCCTGAGGGAACGGGTCCAGAATGTCCAACACCCAAACTGCGAATGGCCAGGAGAGGGGTATGGTCTGCAGGCCCCCCGCGGGTTGATGGATCTGTTTGGCGTGAAACTGGCAGGCCTCGCAAGCCTTCACCAGCTCAACAGCGTCGCTGAGTGCTGTGGGCCAATAGAACCCGCTGCGGAATGCCTTGCCGACGAGGGTTCATGACGACGAGTGGTGCCCGCAGTCTCCGATGTGTATGTCCGCCAGCAGTTCCTTTCCTTGCTCCCTGGAAATGCAACGTAGGGACACGTCATTTGGCCGCTTCCTGTAGAGCTCGCCATCCTGGATGCAATATGTCGTGGCCTGTCGTGCCACATGCTCCGCCTCCTCCTCATTATCCGGCAGAATCCCTTGCATCTGGTAGTCCTTGAGCTCTAGGATCCAACATCCCTCCTGAGGCTCCAATGCCAGGAGCAGGCGTGCCCCTGATGTCGGGCCGCAGACCGGAGCTCCTGAGGCAGGCGGCTGAGGTGGCTCCTCCCTTGGCTGCGCCGCGCCTGATAGCGATGGCGCCGCCGAGGGCTTGAAGAGCCGCTCCTCGAAGACGCCAGGTTCCTGCGGCAGCCGCCTAGACGCCCTCTTGTCAATGTCGTCAGCCTCCTGATTGGTGCCGCGAGGCACATGCTGCAGCTCCAGCCCCCAGAATTGTTTCTCCATCCTGCGGACTTCAGCGAGGTAAGCTTCCATGTGCTCGTCCTTCGGCTCGTATATCTTGTTGGAGAAGTTGATGAGGAGCTGTGAATCGCCCTTGATGGTGAGGCGCTTTACCCCTAAGGCAATTGCGTCTTTCAAGCCTGCTACCAGGCCTTCATATTCTGCTATGTTGTTGGAGACCTTCTCTCCGTGCTGGTAGCAGAGTTGCACGGCGTAATAGAGTTTGTCCTGGGTAGGGGACACAAGCACTACGCCAGCTCCTGCACCGTGTCGGGAGAATTCCCCATCGAAGTAGACGACCCAGCCGTCCGGTGCTTCACTTCCCGGGGAAAGTGATCGATCTTCGCCTGCCTCGAGACCCGGCGCTTCTGCCCATTCTGCCACTAAATCTGCCAGTGCGGCTCCCTTGATAACTCTGGTCGTGTTGAATTCTAGCTGAAATGCATGTAGCTCAATGTTCCATTCGGCGACCCTTCCAGCTGAGTTGGGGCTCCTGAGCACTCTTTCCAAGGGGTATGCTGAGACGACCTTGATGGGATGTCCTTGGAAGTAGTGGCGCAGCTTGCGCGAGGCCACTAGTAGCGCGAGGAGGAGTTTTTGAGGCATGGGATACCATGCCCTTGCGTCCAGTAGCATCGTGCTGACGAAGTACACGGGATGTTCGACGAGGTTGAGGGTGTTGGCGCTGCTTGCGTCCTCCAGAGGTCGAGGCGTCTCTGGAGACGACGGATCACCAGAAGAGGCCTCTCCTGCTCCGGGTGCGTTCTCTTGCTGCGGTTGTTCCTTTCCGGCTGTGGTTGCGGCCTTCGCGAGGCCCTCCTGGCTCTGCTTCGCTTCATTTCGGACGGTCGATGCGGCCTTGGCACAGCGCTCCTCCCTGACTGCCACCAGGGCTGCGCTGGCGGAGTAGGGGGTGGCCACAAGGTAGAGCACCAGGCTCCCGAGGACGCGGAGCTACCATCACTGGTGGATTGGTAAGGTACCTCTTGAGGTCTTGGAATGCCTTGTCGGCCTCTTCAGTCCATTCGAAGGGGCCCTTTTTCTTCATCAGCTTGAAGAAGGGCACGGCTCGTTCCCCCAACTTGGAGATGAAGCGCCCCAACGCAGTCACACGCCCGGTGAGCTTCTGCATTTCTCTGAGGGTCCTCGGCGGGCTCATATCTTCGACTGCCTTGACCTTCTCCGGGTTGGCCTCGATGCCCCTGTGGGATACGAGGAAACCCAGGAGCTTGCCCGAGGGGACTCCAAATACGCACTTCTCCGAGTTGAGCCATAGGTCCACTTCGTTGAGGCTGGCAAAGGTTTCTTCCAGGTCCTGTATCAGGGTTCTTGCCTCACGAGACTTCACCACAATGTCATCGACGTAAGCTTCAGCGTTCCTCCCGAGATGCCGGCCTAAGGCGATGTGCATCAGCCGCTGAAAGGTCGCGCCTGCGTTGCGCAGCCCAAATGGCATGCACGTATAGCAGTACACTCCACACGGGGTCAGGAAAGCCGTCTTCTCCACGTCTTCTACCGCCATCTTGATCTGGTGATAGCCCGAGAAGGCATCCAGGAAGCACAATAGGTCACACTCTGCGGTGGAGTCGACTATCTGGTCGACGCGGGGGAGCGGAAATGGATCCTGTGGGCAGGCCTTGTTGAGGTTGGTGAAGTCGACGCACATGCGATCTTTCCCCCCTTCTTCGGCACGACAACAGGATTAGCCAGCCAATCAGGGTAGCGGACCTCGTGGATAACCCCTGCCACCTCTAGCTTCCGGGTCTCTTGAACGATGAAAGCCTGTTTCTCAGTAGACTGCCGCCTTGCCTTCTGCTTCACGGGGCGTAAATTGGGGCACACGTTGAGGTGATGGTCAATCACTTCCCTTGGGACCCCCGCTAACTGATCTGGTTCCCACGCGAACACCTTCTTGTTCGCACGCATGAACCTGATTAGGGCCTTCTCCTGCTCGGGCTCGAGGTTGGCCCCTATGGTGAAGGTGGCGCCAGTGGACCCGTCCTCGTCGACTGGTACCAGCTTGGTTTCCGCCTTGTCTTGGGTGAACAACTGCTTCTTTTTAGCCGGCGCAGCCCCCTTGGGCTCAAGGGCGTCGGTGCTAGTGAGCTGCGCCACCGCGGCTGCCTTGAAAACAAGTCGGAGCACCTGCAGCGCATCCCTTGTGTCTCCTGACACGGTGAGGACGCCGCTGCTCCCGGGCATCTTCATGAGGTTGTACGCCGGGTGAGTTGCTGCCATGAACCGAGCCAAGGCCGGATAGCCCAGGATGGCGTTGTAGGGGAGGCCGATAGGGGCAATGTCGAAGTCGATCAGCTCCGTGCGGAAGTTGTCGCAGGTGCCGAAGGTCACTGGGAGGTGGATCTATCCCAAGGAGGCGGTGGAACCGGCTCCGACGCCCGAGAAAGGCCTGCTGGGTTGGAGCCGCTCTGACGGCACGTGGAGTAGGCTGAAGGCCTCCACCGAGAGCACGTTGAGGCCGGCACCACCGTCGATGAGGGTCTTGGCGACGGCTGCCTGGCAGATGGTGGGGGTGCACAGCATTGGGAGCATGCCCGAACCAATAGGGTTGAAGGGGTGGTCCTCCGAGTCAAAGGTTAGATCGGCCTCGGGTGCCACCCAGCCTGGGGGGCTTCTTGGCGCCTGGAGGCGGTGCTGATCCGGCGGGCGAACGGCTTGACGTGATGACTCGAGGGTGGTGCCTGGGAGCCACCTATGAGAGCTTCGACGACGGGCGGCGCTGGTGCGACGAAACGGGTGAGGAAGAGGTCGTGCAGCTCCTCCCAGGAGGTGACAGAGGCCGTCGGCAGGTCGAGGAGCCACGCGCGCAGGACGTCGGTGAGGGCCATGGGTAACCAGTTAGCCATCACCCGATCGTCGCCCCCGGCTCCAAGGACGGCCTCCTCGTATGCCAGCAGGAAAATCATCGGGTCCGTCGCGCCGTCGTAGCGCGGCGGCATCTCGGGCCTGAACTTGCACGGCCACTGCACTTGCCGCAAGGCGGGGGCCAAGGCCCGGAGCCCCCTGGCCCAAGTGTCGGCATCCGTTGCTGGAGCGGGCGGCGCGTTGTCTTCCATGAGGGCGGGATGCGATGTCGGGGGAGAGCGGGTCGTCAGGAAGGAGGACTCCGGCGCACCCCTACCTAGCGCGCCAAATGTCGGGTTCCGGGTTCTGGCAGACCCTTGAGGTTCGAACACTGGAGTGCGCGCGGAGATCTCTCCCCTACCGATCTACGTTCGATCCTCTCATGCGAACAAAGATGAAAATGATGAACAACACAAGAGACGCGATGTTTATACTGGTTCGGGCCATCGTTGTGGTGTAATACCCTACTCCAGTGTGTGGTGTGGTGGATTGCCTCTGGGGGTGATGATGGACAGTACAAGGGAAGAATAGCCTCGCGAGAGGTGTTCTTGAGCTGGGGCTATGAACTACTAGGGTGAGTTCAGTCGCCTCTCTCTCTCTGCTGGGGTTCTACCAGATCTCTCCGGGGGTCTTCCTCTACTCTGTGGTGGCTATCTCTATTTATAGAGGCCCTGGGCCTCTCCCCAAATAATGAGCGGGAAGGGCGCCAACAATTGGCCATTTCGAAGGGGAACATCTAGTACAAGTTATCCTGACCAAAGGTGGTCTTCGGATGTTAAAAGCACTGGCGATGACGCCGTCTTGGGCTCCACGGTGACCTCCGTCCTGCCGTCCGGCTGGTCTTGGTCTCGTTGCACCGGAATGGTAACCTTTGCCTGATGCCTTGGCCTGTGCTTGCCCCCTTTCCACCAAAGGGGAAACAAGGACACTGCGCCCGCCTGGTGCCCGCCTGGTCTCGATCATCATGGCTTGCGTCACGGGTTCCTCACGAGGTACCCCTGCCTTGATCTCTCCGCCTCCCCGCGAGCCTGCCTGATGAGGCTGCCTCTAAGGAAGCTTTCTGTCGTCCGCCCCGCGAGGCTTGGCCCCTCACGAGGGTCTTTGAGCTTGAGCTGATGAAGATGGGCCGCGCTGGGCCCCGCTTGAGCCACGCCGCAGGCCGCAGGCAGGCAAGTCTGGGGACCCCCGTTCCCAGAATGCCGACATCGCTTCTACCATGGTTTTTTCCGTCATGGACGGCCCAAAGAATGTCATGCAGCTGCGTCTCCGGCCCGCCCAGGACGAAAAGCCCATTTTCTGTCATGATTTTTTGTCATAGAAGTAGGAGCCCACTACATCTATGATGATACCGGGTTTTGTCACAATTATCGTCATAGAAGTGTCATATGTATGACAGAAAAAAATTCGTTCGGCCCCAAATGTCACGGATGTGTCTTTTTTTTGTAGTGCAAGCTCTTTTCTGGCGCCGTTGCCGGGGAGGTTAGCGATTGAAGGTATATCTTTAGATCTTGAAATCGAATCTTTTAGTTTCTTGTTTTAGCACTAGTTTAATTTATAAAAGAAAACAAAAAATGTGGAATTGAGTTTGCCTCATACGCTTCATCTTTTTAATATCTTTTGTGAGTATGATGGAAAGGAAAATTGTGCCAAAATGTTAGAAGAAGAATGCATTAAAATGATTGGCACTAAATCTTTGAATGATGAGCATGATTGCAATATTATTAGTATGAACTCTTTGAATATCCATAGTACTAATGATGATTGCACTAGTCATGATGAAAATGTCTCCTATAAACATGTCAATTTTTGTGGAGTGCATTGGGTTTGCAAGTACACACCAATTAGGGAAGATAGATTTTGCAAGAGGCATAAGTACTTAGAAACTAAATGGTTGCAAGAAAGGCTAGATGTTTGTGCTGAAAATTTAAATTTTCTTGGCCGTACTTGTGAGCTTTGCAATGAAGGTGGTCATTTAACCATCCGATGCAAATTGTTTCATGATCTAATCGTTTCCATAAATTGTGATGACTTGATTTCTCTTGCACATCATAATGAACTTAGTTTGCCTATGGGTTATGAAGAAATGAAACATATAACTAACTATATTCCAGTATTTGCCCATGATAAACTTCTTGGTTTTGATCTAGAGGAAATTTATATGTATTGTGCGGTGAATTGTATTGACAATCCTTATATTGCCAATTACATAAAAAAGAAAACAAATAGAATATGAAGAGAATACTAATGAAAGGGAAGAGACTTCCCAATATCCTCCTATTATTTCTTATGATGAATGAGGTAACGAGGAGGAGCCTTCTATTCAACCAATCTCATTAATAAGGAGCTCCAAAAAGAGGGTTGAACCCACACATGATGTGAAGAAGAAAAAGAAAAGACGGAGAAGTAAAGGTAGAAAGGTATCTCTCCCAAATGATGTTGCTCCTATTTCTCATTGTGATTATGATAATTGATATACTATTGGTGCTATCCATACTATTAATGATGAAAGTGATTATGCTTATGATATGAAAAGGCCCAAGCTTGGGGATGCTATGTTTGATGAAGATGATGTTTTTGAGAATATATTTGCTGCAATTAATGTTAGTCCCAAGCTTGGGGAAGCTATGTTTAATGAAGATGATATTTGTAGTCTCCCAAGTTTTGATATGCAAATTTATTACGATGATAGCATGCCTCCTACTTATGATGATTATATTGATGAAAGTGGGTTTGGAAGAGTGTCAACTTTAGGAAGTAATGATCCCACTATTTTGGAGGATGTTGAATCTTATTGTGATAATTATGAAAGTGGATTTGGAGAGGTCATGACTTTATTTAGTGATGATTCCACTATCTTGGAAGAGGTTTCAATCGATTATGATGAGAACAAAGTTGCTACTTATGATGATTATTGTGATGACATGTATGCTATAAAAAGTAGTGATGATTATATTTATAAAACTTGTCATGATTATGATTACCCTTTTTATGAACATTACTCTTTTAATATGGAAACAATTTATAGTATTCGAGTCTCTTATGATACTCCCACTATTCCGATTAAGAAGAATTTTGCTTATGTGGAGAGTAGTAAATTTTCTATGCTTGTAGATCATGAAAAGAATGCTTTATGTGATGGTTATATTGTATAATTAATTCATGATGCTACTGAAAATTATTATGAGGGAGGAATATATGCTTGTAGGAATTGCAATAATATCAAGTTTCCTCTCTATGTGCTTAAAGTTTTGAAGTTATGCTTGTTTTACCTTCCTATGCTAGTTGATTATTGTTCCCACAAGTTGTTTCATCACAAAATCCATATGCATAGGAAGGGGGTTAGACTTAAATGTGCTAGTAATATTATTCATGATGCTCTCTTTATGTTTCAATTCTTATCCTTTATGTGAGCATCATTGAAATCATCATGCCTAGCTAGGGGCGTCAAACGATAGCGCTTGTTGGGAGACAACCCAACTTTATTTTTGTACCTTGATTTTTGCTCCTGTTTAGTAATAAATAATTTATCTAGCCTCTATTATGATTGATTTTTTATGTTATAATTAGTGTTTGTGCCAAGTAGAACTGTTGGGAAGACTTGGGGAAAGTGTTTTTAATCTTGCTGAAAAAAACAGAAACTTTAGCGCTCACGAGAATTGCTGCCATTTTTTATTGGAGAGTGCTATTTAGTTAATTATTTTTAATATTATTAATAGATAAATTCCTCACGTCCAGAAATTTATTTTAGAATTTTTGGGGTTCCAGAAGTTTGCGTTAGTTACAGATTACTACTGATTGTTCTGTTTTTGACAGATTCTGTTTTCCGTGTGTTGTTTGGTTATTTTAATGAATCTAAGGCTAGTAAAAGAGTTTATAAACCATAGAGAAGTTGGAATACAGTAGGTTTAACACCAATATAAATAAAGAATAATTTCATTACAGTACCTTGAAGTGGTGTTTTGTTTTCTTTTGCTAACGGAGCTTACGAGTTTTCTGTTAAGTTTTGTGTTGTGAAGTTTTCAAGTTTTGGGTAAAATTTTGATGGATTATGGAATAAGGAGTGGCAAGAGCCTAAGCTTGGGGATTCCCAAGGCACCACAAGGTAATATTCAATGACAACCAAGAGCCTAAGCTTGGGGATGCCCCGGAAGGCATCCCCTCTTTCGTCTTCGTTCATCGGTAACTTTACTTGGAGCTATATTTTTATTCACCACATGATATGTGTTTTGCTTGGAGCGTCATTTTATTTTCTTTTTTTTGCTTGATGTTTGAATAAAATACCAAGATCTGAAATTCTTATATCTTTTTGAGTACGATGGTGGTTTTGTTTTGAAGAAATAGATGAACACTCGTGCTTCACTTATATTATTTTGAGAGTCTTAAGAACAGCATGGCAATTTGCTTTGGTTATGAAACTAGTCCTAATATGATAGGCATCCAAGTGGGATATAATAAAAACTTTCATATAAAGTGCATTGAATACTATGAGAAGTTTGATACTTGATGATTGTTTTGAGATATGGAGATAGTGATATTAAAGTTGTGCTAGTTGAGTAGTTGTGAATTTGAGAAATACTTGTGTTGAAGTTTGTGATTCCCATAGCATGCACGTATGGTGAACCGTTATATGACGAAGTCGGAGCATGATTTATTTATTGATTGTCTTCCTTATGAGTGGCGGTCGGGGACGAGCGATGGTATTTTCCTACCAATCTATCCCCCTAGGAGCATGCGCGTAGTACTTTGTTTCGATAACTAATAGATTTTTGCAATAAGTATGTGAGTTCTTTATGACTAATGTTGAGTCCATGGATTATACGCACGCTCACCCTTCCACCATTGCTAGCCTCTCTAATACCGCGCACCTTTCGCCGGTATCATACACCCACCATATACCTTCCTCAAAACAGCCACCATACCTACCTATTATGGCATTTCCATAGCCATTCTGAGATATATTGCCATGCAACTTTCCACCGTTCCGTTTATTATGACACACTTCATCATTGTCATATTTACTTGCATGATCATGTAGTTGACATCATATTTGTGGCAAAGCCACCATGCATAATTTATCATACATGTCACTCTTGATTCATTGCCCATCCCGGTACACCGCCGGAGGCATTCATATAGAGTCATACTTTGTTCTAGTATCGAGTTGTAATCTTTGAGTTGTAAATAAATAGAAGTGTGATGATCATCATTAATAGAGCATTGTCCCAAAAAGGCCAAAAAAGGCCAAATAAAAAAGAAAGGCCAAATAAAAAAGGAAGGCCAAATAAAAAAATAAAAGGGACAATGCTACTATCCTTTTTTCCACACTTGTGCTTCAAAGTAGCACCAAGATATTCATAGAGAGTCTCCTATGTTATCACTTTCATATACTAGTGGGAATTTTTCATTATAGAACTTGGCTTGTATATTCCAATGATGGGCTTCCTCAAAATGCCCTAGGTCTTCGTGAGCAAGCGAGTTGGATGCACACCCAGTTAGTTTCTTTTTGAGCTTTGATACACTTATAGCTCTAGTGCATCCGTTGCATGGCAATCCCTACTCACTCACATTGATATCTATTGATGGGCATCTCCATAGCCCGTTGATACGCCTAGTTGATGTGAGACTATCTTCTCCTTTTTGTCTTCTCCACAACCACCCTTCTATTCCACCTATAGTGCTATGTCCATGGCTCATGCTCATGTATTGCGTGAACATTAAAAAGGTTTGAGAACATCAAAAGTATGAAACAATTGCTTGGCTTGTCATCGGGGTTGTGCATGATTTAAATATTTTGTGTGGTGAAGATGGAGCATAGCCAGACTATGTGATTTTGTAGGGATAGCTTTCTTTGGCCATGTTATTTTGAGAAGACATAATTGCTTTGTTAGTATGCTTGAAGTATTATTATTTTTATGTCAATATTAAACTTTTGTCTTGAATCTTATGCATCTGAATATTATTGCCACAATAAAGAGAATTACAAGGATAAATATGTTAGGTAGCATTCCACATCAAAAATTCTGTTTTTATCATTTACCTACTCGAGGACGAGCATGAATTAAGCTTGGGGATGCTGATACGTCTGCAACGTATCTATAATTTTTGATTGTTCCATGCTATTATATTATCAACCTTGGATGTTTTATATGCATTTTTATGCTATTTTATATGATTTTTGGGACTAACCTATTAACCTAGAGCCTAGTGCCAGTTTTTGTTTTTTCCTTGTTTTAGAGTATCGCAGAAAAGGAAAATCAAACGGAGTCCAATTGACCTGAAACTTCACAGAACTTATTTTTGGACTAGAAGAAGCCTATGGAGTATCGGGCATGGACCAGGAGAGTCCAGGGCTGCCCACGAGGGTGGGGGTGCACCCACCCCCTGGGCGCGCCCCCCTCCTATATATACGCATATACCCTAAAAACTTCGGGGGGCACAATAGATCAGGAGTTCCGCCGCCAGAAGCCTCCGTAGCCACCAAAAACCAATCTAGACCCATTCTGGCACCCTGTCGTAGGGGGCAATTCCTCTCCGATGGACATCTTCATCATCCCGGCGCTCTCCATGACGAGGAGGGAGTAGTTATCCCTCGAGGCTGAGGGTATGTACCAGTAGCTATGTGTTTGATCTCTCTCTCTCTCGTGTTCTTGAGGTGGTACGATCTTGATGTATCGCGAGCTTTGTTATTATAGTTGGATCTTATGATGTTTCTCCCCCTCTACTCTCTTGTAATGGATTGAGTTTTCCCTTTGAAGTTATATTATCGGATTGAGTCTGTAAGGATTTGAGAACACTTGATGTATGTCTTGCATGGGATACCTGTGGTGACAATGGGGTATTCTATTGATCCACTTGATGTATGTTTGTGATCAACTTGCGGGTTTCGCCCATGAACCTATGCATAGGGGTTGGCACATGTTTTCGTCTTGACTCTCCGATAGAATCTTTGGGGAACTCTTTGAAGTACTTTGTGTTGGTTTGAATAGATGAATCTGAGATTGTGTGATGCATATCATATAATCATACCCACGGATACTTGAGGTGACATTGGAGTATATACATGACATTAGGGTTTTGGTTGATTTGTGTCTTAAGGTGTTATTCTAGTACGAACTCTATGATAGATTGAACGGAAAGAATAGCTTCATGTTATTTTACTACGGACTCTTGAATAGATCGATCAGAAAGGATAAATTTGAGGTGGTTTCGTACCCTACCATAATCTCTTCGTTTGTTCTCCGCTATTAGTGACTTTGGAGTGACTCTTTGTTGCATGTTGAGGGATAGTTATATGATCCAATTATGTTATTATTGTTGAGAGAACTTGCACTAGTGAAAGTATGAACCCTAGGCCTAGTTTCAACGCATTGCAATACCGTTTACGCTCACTTTTATCATTAGTTACCTTGCTGTTTTTATATTTTCAGATTACAAAAACCATTATCTACTATCCATATACCACTTGTATCACCATCTCTTCGCCGAACTAGTGCACCTATACAATTTACCATTGTATTGGGTGTGTTGGGGACACAAGAGACTCTTTGTTATTTGGTTGCAGGGTTGCTTGAGAGAGACCATCTTCATCCTACGCCTCCTATGGATTGATAAACCTTAGGTCATCCACTTGAGGGAAATTTGCTACCGACGATCGAATCTCGGGCAAGTAACATATCGATGACAAAGGGAACAATGTATGTTGTTATGCGGTTTGACCGATAAAGATCTTCATAGAATATGTAGGAACCAATATGAGCATCCAGGTTCCGCTATTGGTTATTGACCGGAGAAGAGTCTCGGTCATGTCTACATAGTTCTCGAACACGTAGGGTCCGCACGCTTAACGTTCGGTGATGATCGGTATTATGAGTTTATGTGTTTTGATGTACTGAAGGTTGTTCGGAGTCCCGGATGAGACCAGGGACATGACGAGGAGTCTCGAAATGTTCGAGACGTAAAGATTGATATATTGGACAGATATATTCGGACATCGAAAAGGTTCTGAGTGGTTCGGGTATTTATCGGAGTACGAAGAGTTACGGGAATTCGTCGGGGAGTATATGGGCCTTATTGGGCTTTAGGGGAAAGAGAGAGGGGAGGCTGCCCCCCCCCCAAGGCCTCGTCTGAATTGGACTAGGGGGAGGGGCGGCGCCCCCTCCTTCCTTCTCTTCTCCTTTACCTTTCCTTCTCTCCTACTCCTACTACAAGGAAGGGGGAATCCTACTCCCGGTGGGAGTAGGACTCCCCAGGGCGCGCCATAGTAGAGGGTCAGTGTTGGGGAACGTAGTAATTTCAAAACATTTCCTATGCACACGCAAGATCATGGTGATGCATAGCAACGAGAGAGGAGAGTGTTTGTCTACGTACCCTCGTAGACCAGCAACGAAAGCGTTGACACAACGTAGAGGAAGTAGTCGTACGTCTTCCCGATCCAAGTACCGAACGTACGGCACCTCTGAGTTCTGCACACGTTCAACTCGATGACGTCCCTCGAGCTCCGATCCAGCAAAGTGTTGAGGGAGAGTTTCGTCAGCACGATGGCGTGATGACGGTGATGATGTTCTACCGACGCAGGGCTTCGCCTAAGCACCGCTACGATATGACCGAGGTGGAATATGGTGGAAGGGGGCACCGCACACGGCTAAGGAACGATCACGAAGATCAACTTGTGTGTCATGGGGTACCCCCTTGCCCCCGTATATAAAGGAGGGAGAGGGGGAGGTGCGTCCGTCCCAATGGGTGCGCCTGGAGGAGTCCTACTCCCACCGGGAGTAGGACTCCCCCCCTCTTGCCTTGTTGGAAAACGAAGGGGGAAGGGAGAAAGAGGAAAGGGGGGCGCCCCCCCTTCCTTGTCCTATTCGGACTAGGGGGAGAGGGGGCGTGCGGCCTGCCCTGGCCGGCCCTCCTCTTCTCCCTTAGGGCCCATGTAGGCCCGATAACCCCCGGGGGGGTTCCGGTAACCCCCCGGTACTTCGGTTTTCACCCGGAACATTTCCGATATCCAAATATAGGCTTCCAATATATCAATATTTATGTCTTGACCATTTCGAGACTCCTCGTCATGTCCGTGATCACATCCGGGACACCGAACAACCTTTGGTACATCAAAACACAAAAACCCTAATTACGGTCGTCACCGAACTTTAAGCGTGCGGACCCTACAGGTTCGAGAACTATGTAGACATGTCCAAGACACGTCTCCATAGTCAATAACCAATAGCGGAACCTGGATGCTCATATTGGCTCCTACATATTCTACAAAGATCTTTATCGGTCAGACTGCATAACAATATACGTTGTTCCCTTTGTCGTCGGTATGTTACTTGCCCGAGATTTGATCGTCGGTATCTCAATACCTAGTTCAATCTCGTTACCGGCAAGTCTCTTTACTCGTTCCATAATACATCATCCCGCAACTAACTTATTAGTTGCATTGCTTGCAAGGCTTGAGTGATATGCATTACCGAGAGGGCCCAGAGATACCTCTCCGACAATCGGAGTGACAAATCCTAATCTCGAAATATGTCAACCCAACAAATACCTTCGGAGACACCTGTAGAGCACCTTTATAATCACCCAGTTACTTTGTGACGTTTGGTAGCACACAAAGTGTTCCTCCGGTAAACGGGAGTTGCATAATCTCATAGTCATAGGAACATGTATAAGTCATGAAGAAAGCAATAGCAACATACTAAACGATCGGGTGCTAAGCTAATGGAATGGCTCAAGTCAATCACATCATTATCCTAATGATGTGATCCCGTTAACCAAATAACAACTCATGTCTATGGTTAGGAAACATAACCATCTTTGATCAACGAGCTAGTCAAGTAGAGGCATACTAGTGACACTCTGTTTGTCTATTTATTCACACATGTATTATGTTTCCGGTTAATACAATTCTAGCATGAATAATAAACATTTATCATGATACAAGGAAATAAATAATAACTTTATTATTGCCTCTAGGGCATATTTCCTTCAGTCTCCCACTTGCACTAGAGTCAATAATCTAGATTACACAGCAATGATTCTAACACCCATGGAGCCTTGGTGCTGATCATGTTTTGCTCGTGGAAGAGGCTTAGTCAACGGGTCTGCAACATTCAGATCCGTATGTATCTTGCAAATTTCTATGTCTCCCACTTGGAGTAAATCCCGAATGGAATTGAAGTGTCTCTTGATGTGCTTGGTTCTCTTGTGAAATCTGGATTCCTTTGCCAAGGCAATTGCACCAGTATTGTCACAAAATATTTTCATTGGACCCGATGCACTAGGTATGACACCTAGATCGGATATGAACTCCTTCATCCTGACTCCTTCATTTACTGCTTCCGAAGCAGCTATGTACTCCACTTCACATGTAGATCCCGCCACGACGCTTTGTTTAGAACTGCACCAACTGACAGCTCCACCGTTTAATGTAAACACGTATCCGGTTTGCGATTTAGAATCGTCAGGATCAGTGTCAAAGCTTGCATCAACGTAACCATTTACGATGAGCTCTTTGTCACCTCCATATACGAGAAACATATCCTTAGTTCTTTTCAGGTACTTCAGGATGTTCTTGACCGATGTCCAGTGATCCACTCCTGGATTACTTTGGTACCTCCCTGCTAGACTTATAGCAAGGCACGCATCAGGTCTGGTACACAGCATTGCATACATGATAGAGCCTATGGCTGAAGCATAGGGAACATCTTTCATTTTCTCTCTATCTTCTGCAGTGGTCGGACATTGAGTCTTACTCAACTTCACACCTTGTAACACAGGCAAGAACCCTTTCTTTGCTTGATCCATTTTGAACTTCTTCAAAACTTTGTCAAGGTACGTGCTCTGTGAAAGTCCAATTAAGCGTCTTGATCTATCTCTATAGATCTTAATGCCCAATATGTAAGAAGCTTCACCGAGGTCTTTCATTGAAAAACTCTTATTCAAGTATCCCTTTATGCTATCCAGAAATTCTATATTATTTCCAATCAATAATATGTCATCCACATATAATATCAGAAATGCTACAGAGCTCCCACTCACTTTCTTGTAAATACAGGCTTCTCCAAAAGTCTGTATAAAACCAAATGCTTTGATCACACTATCAAAGCGTTTATTCCAACTCCGAGAGGCTTGCACCAGTCCATAAATGGATCGCTGGAGCTTGCACACTTTGTTAGCTCCCGTTGGATCGACAAAACCTTCTGGTTGCATCATATACAACTCTTCTTCCAAAAATCCATTCAGGAATGCAATTTTGACATCCATTTGCCAAATTTCATATTCATAAAATGCGGCAATTGCTAACATGATTCGGACAGACTTAAGCATCGCTACGGGTGAGAAGGTCTCATCATAGTCAATCCCTTGAACTGTTGGGGAACGTAGTAATTTCAAAAATTTCCTACGCACACGCAAGATCATGGTGATGCATAGCAACGAGAGGGGGGAGTGTGATCTACGTACCCTTGTAGACCGACAGCGGAAGCGTTAGCACAATGCGGTTGATGTAGTCGTACGTCTTCACGGCCCAACCGATCAAGCACCGAAACTACGGCACCTCCGAGTTCTAGCACACGTTCAGCTCGATGACGATCCCCGGACTCCGATCCAGCAAAGTGTCGGGGAAGAGTTCCATTAGCACGACGGCATGGTGACGATCTTGATGTACTACATTCGTAGGGCTTCGCCTAAGCACCGCTACAATATTATCGAGGATTATGGTGGAAGGGGGCACCGCACACGGCTAAGAATATGATCACGTGGATCAACTTGTGTCTAGAGGTGCCCCCCTGCCCCCGTATATAAAGGAGCAAGGGAGGAGGATGCCGGCCCTAGGAGGGGGCGCGCCAAGTATGGAGTCCTACTAGGACTCCCTAGTCCTAGTAGGATTCCACCTCCCATATGGAATAGGAAAAGAGGAAGGGAAAAGGAGAAGGAAGGAAGGGGGCGCCCCCCTTCCCTAGTCCAATTCGGACCAGACCAAGGGGAGGGGTGCGGCCACCCTTGAGGCCCTTTTTCTTCTTTCCCGTATGGCCCAATAAGGCCCAATACGTATTCCCGTAACTCTACGGTACTTCGAAAAATACCCGAATCACTCGGAACCTTTCCGATGTCCGAATATAGTCGTCCAATATATCGATCTTTACGTATCGACCATTTCGAGACTCCTCGTCATGTCCCTGATATCATCCGGGACTCCGAACTCCTTCGGTACATCAAAACTCATAAACTCATGATATAACTGTCATTGAAACCTTAAGCGTGCGGACCCTACGGGTTCGAGAACAATGTAGACATGACCGAGACACGTCTCCAGTCAATAACCAATAGCGGAACCTGGATGCTCATATTGGCTCCCACATATTCTACGAAGATCTTTATCGGTCAGACCGCATAACAACATACGTTGTTCCCTTTGTCATCGGTATGTTACTTGCCCGAGATTCGATCGTCGGTATCTTAATACCTAGTTCAATATTGTTACCGGCAAGTCTCTTTACTCGTTCCGTAATACATCATCTCACAACTAACTCATTAGTTGCAATGCTTGCAAGGCTTATGTGATATGCATTACCGAGAGGGCCCAGAGATACCTCTCCGACAATCGGAGTGACAAATCCTAATCTCGAAATACGCCAACCCAACATGTACCTTTGGAGACACCTGTAGAGCTCCTTTATAATCACCCAGTTACATTGTGACGTTTGGTAGCACACAAAGTGTTCCTCCGGCAAACGGGAGTTGCATAATCTCATAGTCATAGGAACATGTATAAGTCATGAAGAAAGAAATAGCAAAATACTAAACGATCGGGTGCTAAGCTAATGGAATGGGTCATGTCAATCACATCATTCTCCTAATGATGTGACCCCGTTAATCAAATAACAACTCTTTTGTTTATGGTTAGGAAACATAACCATCTTCGATTAACGAGGTAGTCAAGTAGAGGCATACTAGTGACACTCTGTTTGTCTATGTATTCACACATGTATTATGTTTCCGGTTAATACAATTCTAGAATGAATAATAAACATTTATCATGATATAAGGAAATAAATAATAACTTTATTATTGCCTCTAGGGCATATTTCCTTCAGTCTCCCACTTGCACTAGAGTCAATAATCTAGTTCACATCGCCATGTGATTCAACACTAAGAGTTCACATCACCATGTGATTAACACCCATAGTTCACATCGTCATGTGACCTATACCCAAAGGGTTTACTAGAGTCAATAATCTAGTTCACATCATTTATGTGATTAACACCCAAAGAGTACTAAGGTGTGATCATGTTTTGCTTGTGAGATAATTTATTCAACGGGTCTGTCACATACAGATCCGTAAGTATTTTGCGAATTCTATGTCTACAATGCTCTACACGGAGCTACTCTAGCTAATTGCTCCCACTTTCAATATGTATCTAGATCGAGACTTAGAGTCATCCAGATCTGTGTCAAAACTTGCATCGACGTAACTTTTTACGACGAACCTTTTGTCACCTCCATAATCGAGAAATATTTCCTTATTCCACTAAGGATAATTTTGACCAATGTCCAGTGATCTACTCTTAGATCACTATTGTACTCCCTTGCTTAACACAGTGTAGGGTATACAATAGATCTGGTACACATCATGGCATACTTTATAGAACCTATGGCTGAGGCATAGGGAATGACTTTCATTCTCTTTCTATCTTCTGCCGTGGTCGGGCTTTGAGTCTTACTCAATTTCATACCTTGTAACACAGCCAAGAACTCTTTCTTTGACTGTTCCATTTTTGAACTACTTCAAAATATTGTCAAGGTATGTACTCATTGAAAAAACTTATCAAGCGTCTTGATCTATCTCTATAGATTTTGATGCTTAATATGTAAGCAGCTTCACCGAGGTCTTTCTTTGAAAAAATTCTTTAAAAACACTCCTTTATGCTTTGTAGAATAATTCTACATTATTTCCGATCAACAATATGTCATTCACATATACTTATCAGAAATGCTATAGTGCTCCCACTCACTTTCTTGTAAATACAGGCTTCACCGCAAGTCTGTATAAAACTATATGCTTTGATCATACTATCAAAGCGTTTATTCCAACTCCGAGAGGCTTGCACCAGTCCATAAATGGATCGCTGGAGCTTGCACACTTTGTTAGCTCCTTTTGGATCGACAAAACCTTCCGGCTGCATCATATACAACTCTTCTTCCAGAAATCCATTCAGGAATGCAGTTTTGACATCCATTTGCTGGATTTCATAAAATGCGGCAATTGCTAACATGATTCGGACAAACTTAAGCATAGATACGAGTGAGAAACTCTCATCATAGTCAACACCTTGAACTTGTCGAAAACCTTTTTGCGACAATTCTAGCTTTGTAGATAGTAACACTACTATCAGCGTCCGTCTTCCTCTTGAAGATCCATTTAATCTCAATGGCTCGCCGATCATTGGGCAAGTCAATCAAAGTCCATACTTTGTTCTCATACATGGATCTCATCTCAGATTTCATGGCCTCAAGCCATTTCGCGGAATCTAGGCTCATCATCGCTTCCTCATAGTTCGCAAGTTCGTCATGGTCTAGTAACATGACTTCCAGAACAGGATTACCATACCACTTTGGTGCGGATCTCACTCTGGTTTACCTAAGAGATTCGCTATTAACTTGATCTGAAGTTACATGATCATCATCATTAGTCTTCCTCACTAATTGGTGTAGTAGTCACAGGAACAGATTTCTTGTGATGAACTACTTTTCAATAAGGGAGAAGGTACAATTACCTTATCAAGTTCTACTTTCCTCCCACTCACTTCTTTCAAGAGAAACTCCTTCTCTAGAAAGGATCCATTCTTAGCAACGAATGTCTTGCCTTCGGATCTGTGATAGAAGGTGTACCCAATAGTCTCCTTTGGGTATCCTATGAAGACATATTTCTCCGATTTGGGTTTGAGCTTATCAGGATGAAACTTTTTCATATAAGCATCACAATCCCAAACTTTAAGAAACGACAACTTTGGTTTCTTGCCAAACCACAGTTCAGATTGTGTCGTCTCAACGGACTTAGATGGTGCCCTTTTAAACGTGAATGCAGCTGTCTTTAATGCATAACCCCAAAACGATAGTGGTAGATCGGTAAGATACATCATAGATCGCACCATATCTAATAAAGTACGGTTATGATGTTCGGACACACCATTATCCTGTGGTGTTCCAGGTGGCGTGAGTAGTGAAACTATTTCACATTGTTTTAACTGAAGGCCAGACTCGTAACTCAAATATTTTACCTCTGCGATCATATCATAGAAACTTTTATTTTCTTGTTACGATGATTCTCCACTTCACTCTGAAATTCTTTGAACTTTTCAAATATTTCAGGCTTGTGTTTCATTAAGTAGATATACCCATATCTGCTCAAATCATCTGTGAAGGTCAGAAAATAATGATACCCGCCACGAGCCTTAACACTCATCGGATCTCATACATCAGTATGTATTATTTCCAATAAGTCAGTTGCTCGCTCCATAGTTCCGGAGAACGGCGTTTTAGTCATCTTGCCCATGAGGCATGGTTCGCAAGCATCAACTGATTCATAATCAAGTGATTCCAAAAACCCATTAGCATGGAGTTTCTTCATGCGCTTTACACCAATATGACCTAAACGGCAGTGCCACAAATAAGTTGCACTATCATTATTAACTTTGCATCTTTTGGTTTCAATATTATGATTATGTTTATCACTACGATCGAGATCCAACGAACTATTTTCATTGGGTGTGTAACCATATAAGGTTTTATTCATGTAAACAGAACAACAATTTATTCTCTTACTTAAATGAATAACCGTATTACAATAAACATGATCAAATCATATTCATGCTCAATGCAAACACCAAATAACACTTATTCAGGTTCAACACTAATCCCGAAAGTATAGGGAGTGTACGATGATGATCATATCAATCTTGGAACCACTTCCAACACACATCGTCACTTCACCCTTAACTAGTCTCTGTTTATTCTGCAACTCCCGTTTCGAGTTACTAATCTTAGCAACTGAACTAGTATCAAATACTGAGGGGTTGCTATAAACACTAGTAAAGTACACATAAATAACATGTATATCAAATATACTTATGTTCACTTTGCCATCCTTATCTGCCAATCACTTGGGGTAGTTCTGCTTCCAGTGGCCAGTCCCTTTGCAGTAGAAACACTTAGTCTCAGGCTTAGGACTAGACTTGGGCTTCTTCACTTGAGCAGAAACTTGCTTGCTGTTCTTCTTGAAGTTCCCCTTCTTCCCTCTGCCCTTTTCTTGAAACTAGTGGTCTTGTCTACCATCAACACTTGATGTTTTTCTCGATTTCTACCTTCGTCAATTTCCGCATTACGAAGAGCTTGGGAATCGTTTCCGTTATCCCTTGCATATCATAGTTCATCACAAAGTTCTACTAACTTGGTGATGGTGACTAGAGATTTTTGCCAATCACTATCTTATCTGGAAGATTAACTCCCACTTGATTAAGCGATTGTAGTACTTAGACAATATGAGCACATGCTCACTAGTTGAGTGATTCTCCTCCATCTTTTAGCTATAGAACTTGTTGGAGACTTCATATCTCTCAACTCGGGTATTTGCTTGAAATATTAACTTCAACTCCTGGAACATCTTATATGCTCCATGACGTTCAAAACGTCTTTGAAGTCCCGATTCTAAGCCATTAAGCATGGTGCACTAAACTATCAAGTAGTCATCATATTGAGCTAGCCAAACGTTCATAACGTCTGCATCTGCTCCTGCAATAGGTCCGTCACCTAGCGGTGCATCAAGGACATAATTCTTCTGTGCAGCAATGAGGATAAACCTCAGATCACGGATCCAATCCGCATCATTGCTACTAACATCTTTCAACACAATTTTCTCTAGGAACATATCAAAATAAACACAGGGAAGCAACAACGCGAGCTATTGATCTACAACATAATTTGCAAAATACTACCAGGACTAAGTTCATGATAAATTTAAGTTCAATTAATCATATTACTTAAGAACTCCCACTTAGATAGACATCCCTCTAATCCTCTAAGTGATTACGTGATCCAAATCAACTAAACCATGTCCGATCATCACGTGACATGGAGTAGTTTCATTGGTGAACATCGCTATGTTGATCATATCTTCTATATGATTCACGCTCGACCTTTCGGTCTCCGTGTTCCGAGACCATATCTGTATATGCTTGGCTCGTCAAGTATAACCTGAGTATTCTGTGTGTGCAACTGTTTTGCACCCGTTGTATTTGAACGTAGAGCCTATCACACCCGATCATCACGTGGTGACTCAGCACGAAGAACTTTCGCAACGGTGCATACTCAGGGAGAACACTTATACCTTGAAATCTAGTGAGAGATCATCTTATAATGCTACCGTCAATCAAAGCAAGATAGGATGCATAAAAGATAAACATCACATGCAATCAATATAAGTGATATGATATGGCCACCATCATCTTGTGCTTGTGATCTCCATCTTCGAAGCACCGTCATGATCACCATCATCACCGGCGCGACACCTTGATCTCCATCGTAGCATCGTTGTCGTCTCGCCAATCTTATGCTTCCACGACTATCGCTACCGCTTAGTGATAAAGTAAAGCATTACAGTGCGATTGCATTGCATACAATAAAGCGACAACCATATGGCTCCTGCCAGTTGCCGATAACTCGGTTACAAAACATGATCATCTCATACAATAAAATTTAGCATCATGTCTTGACCATATCACACCACAACATGCCCTGCAAAAACAAGTTAGACGTCCTCTACTTTGTTGTTGCAAGTTTTACGTGGCTGCTACGGGCTTAAGCAAGAACCAATCTTACCTATGCATCAAAACCACAACGATAGTTTGTCAAGTTGGTGTTGTTTTAACCTTCGCAAGGACCGGGCGTAGCCACACTCAGTTCAACTAAAGTTGGAGAAACTGTCACCCACTAGCCACCTTTGTGCAAAGCACGTCGGGAGAACCGGTCTCGCGTAAGCGTACGCGTAATGTCGGTCCAGGCCGCTTCGTCCAACAATACCACCGAACCAAAGTATGACATGCTGGTAAGCAGTATGACTTATATCGCCCACAACTCACTTGTGTTCTACTCGTGCATATAACATCAACACATAAAACCTAGGCTAGGATGCCACTGTTGGGGAACGTAGTAATTTCAAAAATTTCCTACGCACACGCAAGATCATGGTGATGCATAGCAACGAGAGGGGAGAGTGTGATCTACGTACCCTTGTAGACCGATAGCAGAAAAGTTAGCACAATGTGGTTGATGTAGTCGTACGTCTTCACGGCCCGACCGATCAAGCACCGAAACTACGGCACCTCCGAGTTCTAGCACACGTTCAGCTCAATGACGATCCCCGGACTCCGATCCAGCAAAGTGTCGGGGAAGAGTTCCGTTAGCACGACGGTGTGGTGACGATCTTGATGTACTACCGCCGCAGGGCTTCGCCTAAGCACCGCTACAATATTATCGAGGATTATGGTGGAAGGGGGCACCGCACACGGCTAAGAATATGATCACGTGGATCAACTTGTGTCTAGAGGTGCCCCCCTGCCCCCGTATATAAAGGAGCAAGGGAGGAGGAGGCCGGCCCTAGGAGGGGGCGCGCCAAGTGTGGAGTCCTACTAGGACTCCCTAGTCCTAGTAGGATTCCACCTCCCATATGGAATAGGAAAAGAGGAAGGGAAAAGGAGAAGGAAGGAAGGGGGCGCCCCCCTTCCCTAGTCCAATTCGGACCAGACCAAGGGGAGGGGTGCGGCCACCCTTGAGGCCCTTTTTCTTCTTTCCCGTATGGCCCAATAAGGCCCAATACGTATTCCCGTAACTCTCCGGTACTCCGAAAAATACCTGAATCACTCGGAACCTTTCCGATGTCCGAATATAGTCGTCCAATATATCGATCTTTATGTCTCGGCCATTTCGAGACTCCTCGTCATGTCCCTGATGTCATCCGAGGCTCCGAACTCCTTCGGTACATCAAAACTCATAAACTCATAATATAACTGTCATTGAAACCTTAAGCGTGCGGACCTTACGGGTTCGAGAACAATGTAGACATGACCGAGACACGTCTCCAGTCAATAACCAATAGTGGAACCTGGATGCTCGTATTGGCTCCCACATATTCTACGAAGATCTTTATCGGTCAGACCGCATAACAACATACGTTGTTCCCTTTGTCATCGGTATGTTACTTGCCCGAGATTCGATCATCGGTATCTTAATACCTAGTTCAATCTCGTTACCGGCAAGTCTCTTTACTCGTTCCGTAATACATCATCTCACAACTAACTCATTAGTTGCAATGCTTGCAAGGCTTATGTGATGTGCATTACCGAGAGGGCCCAGAGATACCTCTCCGACAATCGGAGTGACAAATCCTAATCTCGAAATATGCCAACCCAACATGTACCTTTGGAGACACCCGTAGAGCTCCTTTATAATCAACCAGTTACGTTGTGACGTTTGGTAGCACACAAAGTGTTCCTCCGGCAAACGGGAGTTGCATAATCTCATAGTCATAGGAACATGTATAAGTCATGAAGAAAGCAATAGCAACATACTAAACGATCGGGTGCTAAGCTAATGGAATGGGTCATGTCAATCACATCATTCTCCTAATGATGTGACCCCGTTAATCAAATAACAACTCTTTTGTTTATGGTTAGGAAACATAACCATCTTCGATTAACGAGCTAGTCAAGTAGAGGCATACTAGTGACACTCTGTTTGTCTATGTATTCACACATGTATTATGTTTCCGGTTAATACAATTCTAGCATGAATAATAAACATTTATCATGATATAAGGAAATAAATAATAACTTTATTATTGCCTCTAGGGCATATTTCCTTCATGAACTTGTAGACAGTAACATTACCGTCAGCGTCAGTCTTGAAGATCCATTTATTCTCAATTGCTTGCCGATCAACGGGCAAGTCAACCAAAGTCCACACTTTGTTCTCATACATGGATCCCATCTCAAATTTCATGGCTTCTAGCCATTTTGCGGAATCTGGGCTCACCATCGCTTCTTCATAGTTCGTAGGTTCATCATGATCTAGTAGCATGACTTCCAGAACAGGATTACCGTACCACTCTGGTGCGGATCTTACTCTCGTTGATCTACGAGGTTCGGTAGTAACTTGATCTGAAGTTTCATGATCATTATCATTAGCTTCCTCACTAATTGGTGTAGGTGTGACAGAAACCGGTTTCTGTGATGTACTACTTTCCAATAAGGGAGCAGGTACAGTTACCTCATCAAGTTCTACTTTTCTCCCACTCACTTCTTTCGAGAGAGACTCCTTCTCTAGAAAAACTCCGAATTTAGCAACAAAAGTCTTGCCTTCGGATCTATGATAGAAGGTGTACCCAACAGTCTCCTTTGGGTATCCTATGAAGACACATTTCTCTGATTTGGGTTCGAGCTTATCAAGTTGAAGCTTTTTCACATAAGCATCGCAGCCCCAAACTTTCAGAAACGACAACTTTGGTTTCTTGCCAAACCACAGTTCATAAGGCGTCGTTTCAACGGATTTCGATGGTGTCCTATTTAACATGAATGCAGCCGTCTCTAAAGCATAACCCCAAAACGATAGCGGTAAATCAGTAAGAGACATCATAGATCGCACCATATCTAATAAAGTACGATTACGACGTTCGGACACACCATTACACTGTGGTGTTCCGGGTGGCATGAGTTGCGAAACTATTCCGCATTGTTTCAAATGTAGACCAAACTCGTAACTCAAATATTCTCCTCCATGATCAGATCATAGAAACTTTATTTTCTTGTTACGATGATTTTCAACTTCACTCTGAAATTCTTTGAACTTTTCAAATGTTTCAGACTTATGTTTCATTAAGTAGATATACCCATATCTGCTTAAATCATCTGTGAAGGTGCGAAAATAACGATATCCGCCACGAGCCTCAACATTCATTGGACCACATACATCTGTATGTATGATTTCCAACAAATCCGTTGCTCTCTCCATAGTACCGGAGAACAGCGTTTTAGTCATCTTACCCATGAGGCACGGTTCGCAAGTACCAAGTGATTCATAATCAAGTGGTTCCAAAAGTCCATCAGTATGGAGTTTCTTCATGCGCTTTACACCAATATGACCTAAACGGCAGTGCCACAAATAAGTTGCACTATCATTATCAACTCTGCATCTTTTGATTTCAACATTATGAATATGTGTATCACTACTATCGAGATTCATTAAAAATAGACCACTCTTCAAGGGTGCATGACCATAAAAGATATTACTCATATAAATAGAACAACCATTATTCTCTGATTTAAATGAATAACCGTCTCGCATCAAACAAGATCCAGATATAATGTTCATGCTCAACGCTGGCACCAAATAACAATTATTTAGGTCTAATACTAATCCCGAAGGTAGATGTAGAGGTAGCATGCCGACCGCGATCACATCGACTTTGCAACCATTTCCCACGCGCATCGTCACCTCGTCCTTAGCCAATCTTCGCTTAATCCGTAGCCCCTGTTTCTGAAGGAAATATGCTCTAGATGCAATAATAAAGTTATTATTTATTTCCTTATATCATGATAAATGTTTATTATTCATGCTAGAATTGTATTAACCAGAAACGTAATACTTGTGTGAATACATAGACAAACAAAGTGTCACTAGTATGCCTCTACTTGACTAGCTCGTTAATGGAAGATGGTTATGTTTCCCAACCATAGACATGAGTTGTCATTTAATTAACGGGATCACATCATTAGGAGAATGATGTGATTGACATGACCCATTCCATTAGCTTAGCACCCGATCGTTTAGTATGTTGCTAGTGCTTTCTTCATGACTTATACATGTTCCTATGACTATGAGATTATGCAACTCCCATTTACCGGAGGAACACTTTGTGTGCTACCAAACGTCACAATGTAACTGGGTGATTATAAAGGTGCTCTACAGGTGTCTCCACAGGTACATGTTGGGTTGGCGTATTTCGAGATTAGGATTTGTCGCTCCGATTGTCAGAGAGGTATCTATGGGCCCTCTCGGTAATACACATCACTTAAGCCTTGCAAGCAATGCAACTAATAAGTTAGTTGCAAGATGATGTATTACGGAATGAGTAAAGAGACTTGCCGGTAACGAGATTGAACTAGGTATTGAGATACCGACGATCGAATCTCGGGCAAGTAACATACCGATGACAAAGGGAACAATGTATGTTGTTATGCGGTCTGACCGATAAAGATCTTCGTAGAATATGTAGGAGCCAATATGAGCATCCAGGTTCCGCTATTGGTTATTAACCGGAGACGTGTCTCGGTCATGTCTACATTGTTCTCGAACCCGTAGGGTCCGCACGCTTAACGTTACGATGACAGTTTCATTATGAGTTTATATATTTTGATGTACCGAAGGTTGTTCGGAGTCCCGGATGTGATCACGGACTTGACGAGGAGTCTCGAAATGGTCGAGACATAAAGATCGATATATTGGACGACTATATTTGGACACCGGAAAGGTTCCGGGTAAGATTGGGACAATACCGGATCACCGAGAGGTTATCGGAACCCCCCGGGAGGTATATGGGCCTTATTGGGCCTTAGTGGAAAGGAGGGGAAAGGATCAAGGGAGGGGGCGCCCCCCCCAAGACCAATCTGAATTGGGAAGGGGGCCGCCCCCCCCCCCCTTTCCTTCCTCCCTCCTTCCTCTTCCTTCCCTCTCCTACTCCTAATAGGAAAAAGGGGAGTCCTACTCTCGGTGGGAGTTGGACTCCCCCCCTTGGGCGCGCCACCCTCCTTGGTTGGCCCCCTCCTCCACTCCTTTATATATGGGGGCAGGGTGGCACCCCAGAGACACAACAATTGATCATTGATCTCTTATCCGTGTGCGGTGCCCCCCTCCACCATAATCCTCGATAATATTGTAGCGGTGCTTAGGCGAAGCCCTGCAACGGTAGAACATCAAGATCGTCACCACGCCGTCGTGCTAACGGAATTCATCCCCGACACTTTGCTGGATCGAAGTTCGGGGATCGTCATCGAGCTGAACGTGTGCAAAAACTCGGAGGTGCCGTAGTTTCAGTGCTTGATCGGTCGGGCCATGAAGACGTACAACTACATCAACCGCGTTGTTATAACGCTTCCGCTTCCGGTCTACGAGGGTACGTAGACAACACTCTCCCCTCTCGTCGTTGTGCATACCATGATCTTGAGTGTGCGTAGGAATTTTTTTGAAATTACTACGTTCCCCAACAGTGGCATCCGAGCCTAGGTTTTATGTGTTGATGTTATATGCACGAGTAGAACACAAGTGAGTTGTGCGCGATATAAGTCATACTGCTTACCAGCATGTCATACTTTGGTTCGGCGATATTGTTGGATGAAGCGGCCCGGACCAACATTACGCATACGCTTACGCGAGATTGGTTCTACCGACGTGCTTTGCACACAGGTGGCTGGCGGGTGTCAGTTTCTCCAACTTTAGTTGAACCGAGTATGGCTACGCCCGGTCCTTGCGATGGTTAGAATAGCACCAACTTGACAAACTATCGTTGTGGTTTTTGATGCGTAGGTAAGATTGGTTCTTGCTAAGCCTGTAGCAGCCACGTAAAACTTGCAACAAACAAAGTAGAGGACGTCTAACTTGTTTTTGCAGGGCATGTTGTGATGTGATATGGTCAAGGCATGCTGCTAAATTTTATTGTATGAGATGATCATGTTTTGTAACCAAGTTATCGGCAACTGGCAGGAGCCATATGGTTGTCACTTTATTGTATGCAATGCAATCGCCCTGTAATGCTTTACTTTATCACTAAGCGGTAGCGATAGTCGTAGAAGCATAAGATTGGCGAGACGACAACGATGCTACGATGGAGATCAAGGTGTCACGCCGGTGACGATGGTGATCATGACGATGCTTCGGAGATGGAGATCACAAGCACAAGATGATGATGGCCATATCATATCACTTATATTGATTGCATGTGATGTTTATCTTTTATGCATCTTATCTTGCTTTGATTGACGGTAGCATTATAAGATGATCTCTCACTAAATTTCAAGATAAAAATGTTCTCCCTAAGTATGCACCGTTGCCAAAGTTCGTCGTGCCCAGACACCACGTGATGATCGGGTGTGATAAGCTCTACGTCCATCTACAACGGGTGCAAGCCAGTTTTGCACACGCAGAATACTCAAGTTAAACTTGACAAGCCTAGCATATGCAGATATGGCCTCGGAACACTGAGACCGAAAGGTCGAGTGTGAATCATATAGTAGATATGATCAACATAGTGATGTTCACCATTGAAAACTACTCCATTTCACATGATGACCAGTTATGGTTTAATTGATTTGGATCACGTGATCACTTAGAAGATTAGAGGGATGTCTTTCTAAGTGGGAGTTCTTAAGTAATATGATTAATTGAACTTAAATTTATCATGAACTTAGTACCTGATAGTATCTTGCTTGTTTATGTTTGATTGTAGATAGATGGCCCGTGCTGTTGTTCTGTTGAATTTTAATGCGTTCCTTGAGAAAGCAAAGTTGAAAGATGATGGTAGCAATTATACGGACTGGGTCCGTAACTTGAGGATTATCCTCATTGCTGCACAGAAGAATTACGTCCTGGAAGCACCGCTGGGTGCCAGGCCTGCTGCTGATGCAACTGACGACATTAAGAACGTCTGGCAGAGCAAAGCTGATGACTACTCGATAGTTCAATGTGCCATGCTTTACGGCTTAGAACCGGGTCTTCAACGATGTTTTGAACGTCATGGAGCATATGAGATGTTCCAGGAGTTGAAGCTAACATTTCAAGCAAATGCCCGGATTGAGAGATATGAAGTCTCCAATAAGTTCTATAGCTGCAAGATGGAGGAGAACGGTTCTGTCAGTGAGCATATACTCAAAATGTCTGGGTATAATAATCACTTGATTCAACTAGGAGTTAATCTTCCGGATGATTGCGTCATTGACAGAATTCTCCAATCACTTCCACCTAGCTACAAGAGCTTCGTGATGAACTATAATATGCAAGGGATGGATAAGACAATTCCCGAGCTCTTCGCAATGCTAAAAGCTGCGGAGGCAGAAATCAAGAAGGAGCATCAAGTGTTGATGGTCAACAAGACCACTAGTTTCAATAAAAAGGGCAAGGGGAAGTAGAAGGGGAACTTCAATAAGAACAGAAAGCAAGTTGCTGCTCAGGAGAAGAAACCCAAGTCTGGACCTAAGCCTGAAACTGAGTGCTTCTACTGCAAGCAGACTGGTCACTGGAAGCGGAACTGCCCCAAGTATTTGGCGGATAAGAAGGATGGCAAGGTGAACAAAGGTATATGTGATATACATGTTATTGATGTGTACCTTACTAGAGCTCGCAGTAGCACCTGGGTATTTGATACTGGTTCTGTTGCTAATATTTGCAACTCGAAACACGGACTACGGATTAAGCGAACACTGGCGAAGGACGAGGTGACGATGCGCGTGGGAAATGGTTCCAAAGTCGATGTGATCGCAGTTGGCACGCTACCTCTACATCTACCATCGGGATTAGTATTAGACCTAAATAATTGTTATTTGGCCAGCGTTTGAGCATGAACATTATATCTGGATCTTGTTTGATGCGAGACGGTTATTCATTTAAATCAGAGAATAATGGTTGTTCTATTTATATGAGTAATATCTTTTATGGTCATGCACCCTTGAAGAGTGGTCTATTTTTGATGAATCTCGATAGTAGTGATACACATATTCATAATGTTGAAGCCAAAAGATGCAGAGTTGATAATGATAGTGCAACTTATTTGTGGCACTGCCGTTTAGGTCATATCGGTGTAAAACGCATGAAGAAACTCATACTGATGGACTTTTGGAACCACTTGATTATGAATCACTTGGTACTTGCGAACCGTGCCTCATGGGCAAGATGACTAAAACATCGTTCTCCGGTATTATGGACAGAGCAACAGATTTGTTGGAAATCATACATACAGATGTATGTGGTCCAATGAATGTTGAAGCTCGTGGCGGATATCGTTATTTTCTCACCTTCACAGATGATTTAAGCAGATATGGGTATATCTACTTAACCAAACATAAGTCTGAAACATTTGAAAAGTTCAAAGAATTTTAGAGTGAAGTTGAAAATCATTGTAACAAGAAAATAAAGTTTCTACGATCTGATCGTCGAGGAGAATATTTGAGTTACGAGTTTGGTTTACATTTGAAACAATGCGGAATAGTTTCGCAACTCACGCCACCCGGAACACCACAGCGTAATGGTGTGTCCGAATGTCATAATCGCACTTTACTTGATATGGTGCAGTCTATGATGTCTCTTACAGATTTACCGCTATCGTTTTGGGGTTATGCTTTAGAGACGGCCGCATTCACGTTAAATAGGGCATCATCAAAATCCGTTGAGACGACGCCTTATGAACTATGGTTTGGCAAGAAACCAAAGTTGTCGTTTCTGAAAGTTTGGGGTTGCGATGCTTATGTGAAAAAGCTTCAACCTGATAAGCTCGAACCCAAATCGGAGAAATGTGTCTTCATAGGATACCCGAAGGAGACTGTTGGGTACACCTTCTATCACAGATCCGAAGGCAAGACATTTGTTGCTAAGAATGGATCCTTTCTAGAGAAGGAGTTTCTCTCGAAAGAAGTGAGTGGGAGGAAAGTAGAACTTGATGAGGTAACTGTACCTGCTCCCTTATTGGAAAGTAGTACATCACATAAACCGGTTTCTATGACACCTACACCAATTAGTGAGGAAGCTAATGATGATGATCATGAAACTTCAGAACAAGTTACTACTAAACCTCATAGATCAACCAGAGCAAGATCCGCACCAGAGTGGTACGGTAATCCTGTTCTGGAAGTCATGCTACTAGATCATGATGAACCTACGAACTATGAAGAAGCAATGGTGAGCCCAGATTCCGCAAAATGGCTTGAAGCCATGAAATCTGAGATGGGATCCATGTATGAGAACAAAGTGTGGACTTTGGTTGACTTGCCCAATGATCGGCAAGCAATTGAAAATAAATGGATCTTCAAGAAGAAGACTGACGTTGACGGTAATGTTACTGTCTACAAAGCTCGACTTGTCGCAAAAGGTTTTCGACAAGTTCAAGGAATTGACTACGATGAGACCTTCTCACCCGTAGCGATGCTTAAGTCTGTCCGAATCATGTTAGCAATTGCCGCATTTTATGATTATGAAATTTGGCAGATGGATGTCAAAACTGCATTCCTGAATAGATTTCTGGAAGAAGAGTTGTATATGATGCAGCCGGAAGGTTTTGTCGATCCAAAAGGAGCTAACAAAGTGTGCAAGCTCCAGCGATCCATTTATGGACTGGTGCAAGAGTCTCGGAGTTGGAATAAACGCTTTGATAGTGTGATCAAAGCATTTGGTTTTGTACAGACTTTTGGAGAAGCCTGTATTTACAAGAAAGTGAGTGGGAGCTCTGTAGCATTTCTGATATTATATGTGGATGACATATTGCTAATCGGAAATGATATAGAATTTCTGGATAGCATAAAGGGATACTTGAATAAGAGTTTTTCAATGAAAGACCTCGGTGAAGCTGCTTACATATTGGGCATTAAGATCTATAGAGATAGATCAAGACGCTTAATTGGACTTTCACAAAGCACATACCTTGACAAAGTTTTGAAGAAGTTCAAAATGGATCAAGCAAAGAATGGATTCTTGCCTATGTTACAAGGTGTGAAGTTGAGTAAGACTCAATGCCCGACCACTGCAGAAGATAGAGAGAAAATGAAAGATGTTCCATATGCTTCAGCCATTGGCTCTATCATGTATGCAATGTTGTGTACCAGACCTGATGTGTGCCTTGCTATAAGTCTAGTAGGGAGGTACCAAAGTAATCCAGGAGTGGATCACTGGACAGCGGTCAAGAACATCCTGAAATACCTGAAAAAGACTAAGGATATGTTTCTCGTATATGGAGGTGACAAAGAGCTCATCGTAAATGGTTACGTTGATGCAAGCTTTGACACTGATCCGGACGATTCTAAATCACAAACCGGATACGTATTTACATTAAAGGGTGGAGCTGTCAGTTGGTGCAGTTCTAAACAAAGCGTCGTGGCGGGATCTACATGTGAAGCGGAGTACATAGCTGCTTCATAAGCAACAAACAAAGGAGTCTGGATGAAGGAGTTCATATCCGATCTAGGTGTCATACCTAGTGCATCAGGTCCAATGAAAATCTTTTGTGACAATACTGGTGCAATTGCCTTGGCAAAGGAATCCAGATTTCACAAGAGAACCAAGCACATCAAGAGACGCTTCAATTCCATCCGGGATCTAGTCCAGGTGGGAGACATAGAGATTTGCAAGATACATACGGATCTGAATGTAGTAGACCCATTGACTAAGCCTCTTCCACGAGCAAAACATGATCAGCACCAAGGCTCCATGGGTGTTAGAATCATTACTGTGTAATCTAGATTATTGACTCTAGTGCAAGTGGGAGACTGAAGGAAATATGCCCTAGAGGCAATAATAAAGTTATTATTTATTTCCTTATATCATGATAAATGTTTATTATTCATGCTAGAATTGTATTAACTGGAAACGTAATACTTGTGTGAATACATAGACAAACAAAGTGTCACTAGTATGCCTCTACTTGACTAGCTCGTTAATCGAAGATGGTTATGTTTCCCAACAATAGACATGAGTTGTCATTTAATTAACGGGATCACATCATTAGGAGAATGATGTGATTGACATGAGCCATTCCATTAGCTTAGCACCCGATCGTTTAGTATGTTGCTATTGCTTTCTTCATGACTTATACATGTTCCTATGACTATGAGATTATGCAACTCCCGTTTACCGAAGGAACACTTTGTGTGCTACCAAACGTCACAACGTAACTGGGTGATTATAAAGGTGCTCTACAGGTGTCTCCAAAGGTACATGTTGGGTTGGTGTATTTCGAGATTAGGATTTGTCGCTCCGATTGTCGGAGAGGTATCTCTGGGCCCTCTCGGTAATACACATCACTTAAGCCTTGCAAGCAATGCAACTAATAAGTTAGTTGCAAGATGATGTATTACGGAACAAGTAAAGAGACTTGCCGGTAACGAGATTGAACTAGGTATTGAGATACCGACGATCGAATCTCGGGCAAGTAACATACCATTGACAAAGGGAACAACGTATGTTGTTATGCGGTCTGACCGATAAAGATCTTCGTAGAATATGTAGGAGCCAATGTGAGAATCCAGGTTCCGCTATTGGTTATTGACCGGAGACGTGTCTCGGTCATGTCTACATTGTTCTCGAACCCGTAGGGTCTGCACGCTTAACGTTACGATGACAGTTTCATTATGAGTTTATATATTTTGATGTACCGAAGATTGTTCGGAGTCCCGGATGTGATCACGAACTTGACGAGGACTCTCGAAATGGTCGAGACATAAAGATCGATATATTGGACAACTATATTTGGTCACCGGAAAGGTTCCGGGTAAGATTGGGACAATACCGGATCACCGAGAGGTTATCGGAACCCCCTGGGAGGTATATGGGCCTTATTGGGCCTTAGTGGAAAGGAGGGGAAAGGAGCAAGGGGGGGCGCCCCCCCCCAAGCCCAATCCGAATTCGGAAGGGGGCTGCCCCCCCCCTTTCCTTCCTCCCTCCTTCCTCTTCCTTCCCTCTCCTACTCCTAATAGGAAAAAGGGGAGTCCTACTCCCGGTGGGAGTTGGACTCCCCCCCTTGGGCGCGCCACCCTCCTTGGCCGGCCCCCTCCTCCACTCCTTTATATACGGGGGCAGGGGGCACCCCAGAGACACAACAATTGATCATTGATCTCTTATCCGTGTGCGGTGCCCCCCTCCACCATAATCCTCGATAATATTGTAGCGGTGCTTAGGCGAAGCCCTGCGACGGTAGAACATCAAGATCGTCACCACGCCGTCGTGCTAACGGAACTCATCCTCGACACTTTGCTAGATCGAAGTTCGGGGATCGTCATCGAGCTGAACGTGTGCAAAAACTCGGAGGTGTCGTAGTTTCGGTGCTTGATCGGTCGGGCCGTGAAGACGTACGACTACATCAACCGCGTTGTTATAACGCTTCCGCTTCCGGTCTACGAGGGTACATAGACAACACTCTCCCCTCTCGCTGCTGTGCATCACACTGATCTTGCGTGTGCGTAGGAATTTTTTTGAAATTACTACGTTCCCCAATAGTTTCGAGTTGCAAATGTTAGCAACAGAACCAGTAACAAATACCCAGGTGCTACTGCGAGCATTAGTAAGGTACACATCAATAACTTGTATATCACATATACCTTTGTTCATTTTGCCATCCTTCTTATCCGCCAAATACTTGGGGCAGTTCCACTTCCAGTGACCAGTCTGCTTGTAGTAGAAGCACTCAGTCTCAGGCTTAGGTCCAGACTTGGGTTTCTTCTCCTGAGCAGCAACTTGTTTGGTGTTCTTCTTGAAGTTCCCTTTCTTCTTCCCTTTGCCCTTTTTCTTGAAACCGGTGGTCTTATTGACCATCAACACTTGATGCTCCTTCTTGATTTCTACCTCCGCGGCTTTTAGCATCGCGAAGAGCTCAGGTTATTCATCCCTTGGATATTATAGTTCATCATGAAGCTTTTGTAGCTTGGTGGCAGTGATTGAAGAACTCTGTCAATGGCACTATCAACAGGAAGATTAACCCCCAGTTGAGTCAAGTGATTATGATACCTAGACATTTTGAGTATATGTTCACTGACAGAACTATTCTCCTCCATCTTGCAGCTATAGAACTTAGTGGAGACTTCATATCTCTCAATCCAGGCATTTTCTTGAAATATTAACTTCAACTCCTGGAACATCTCATATGCTCCATGACATTCAAAACGTCGTTGAAGACCCGGTTCTAAGCCGTAAAGCATGGCACACTGAACTATCGAGTAGTCATCAGCTTTGCTCTGCCAGACGTTCATAACATCTGGTGTTGCTCCTGCAGCAGGCTTGGCACTTAGCGGTGCTTCCAGTACGTAATTCTTCTGTGCAGCAATGAGGATAATGCTCAAGTTACGGACCCAGTCCGTGTAATTGCTACCATCATCTTTCAACTTTGCTTTCTTAAGGAACGCATTAAAATTCAACGGAACAACAGCACGAGCCATCTATCTACAATAAAACATAGACAAGAAAGATACTATCAGGTACTAAGTTCATGATAAATTTAAGTTCAATTAATCATATTACTTAAGAACTCCCACTTAGAAAGATATCCCTCTAATCCTCTAAGTGATCACGTGATCCAAATCAACTAAACCATGTCCGACATCACGTGAGATGGAGTAGTTTCAATGGTGAACATACTATGTTGATCATATCTACTATATGATTCACGCTCGACCTTTCGGTCTCCGTGTTCCGAGGCCATATCTGTTATATGCTAGGCTCGTCAAGTTTAACCTGAGTATTCCGCGTGTGCAACTGTTTTGCACCCGTTGTATTTGAACGTAGAGCCTATCACACCCGATCATCACGTGTGTGTCTCAGCACGAAGAACTTTCGCAACGGTGCATACTCAGGGAGAACACTTATACTTTGATAATTTAGTGAGGGATCATCTTATAATGCTACCGTCAATCAAAGCAAGATAAGATGCATAAAAGATAAACATCACATGCAATCAATATAAGTGATATGATATGGCCATCATCATCTTGTACTTGTGATCTCCATCTCTGAAGTACCGTCATGATCACTGTCGGTGTCAAAACCGGCGGATCTCGGGTAGGGGGTCCCGAACTGTGTGTCTAGGCCGGATGGTAACAGGAGGCAGGGGACACGATGTTTTACCCAGGTTCGGGCCCTCTTGATGGAGGTAAAACCCTACGTCCTTCTTAATTAATATTGATGATATGGGTAGTACAAGAGTAGATCTACGACGAGATCGGAGAGGCTAAACCCTAGAAGCTAGCCTATGGTATGATTGTATGTTGTGGTTGTTGTCCTACGGACTAAAACCCTTCGGTTTATATAGACATCGGAGAGGGTTAGGGTTACACAAGGTCGGTTACAAAGGAGGAGATATCCATATCCGTATTGCCTAGCTTGCCTTCCACGCCAAGTAGAGTCCTATCCGGACACGAGACGAAGTCTTCAATCTTGTATCTTCATAGTCTAACAGTCCGGCCGATGGAGATAGTCCGGCTGTCCGGAGACCCCCTAATCCAGGACTCCCTCAGTAGCCCCTGAACTAGGCTTCAATGACGATGAGTCCGGTGCGCAGTATTGTCTTCGGCATTGCAAGGCGGGTTCCTTCTCCGAATACATCATAGAAGAATTTGAATACGAGGATAGTGTCCGACCCTGCAAAATAAGTTCCACATACCACCGTAGAGAGAATAATATTTTCGCAGATCTAATTTGCTGGCTTGTTTTGGCAGCATGACGTTATGTCATGGCCTGGTGATTATTCGAACTGGTTTTCTTCAACCAGCTCCACACATAACGCGAGGCGGTTTCTTGACACATCTTGTCAAAGCAGAGATCGTGTTCCCCCAATTACGGGATTCTCATTAATATGGTCGTGGGTAACCCAACCGTGTCTAGGACTCCTAGATTATAGGCAAGTCCCAAACGGCTACGGAGAGGACGCTTGATATTCATCCTCTTTATAAAGGGACAAGGTTTTCGCTTTTTCCCTCTCGTGCTCAATCGAACCCCTCCCCTGCCTCGAGTTCTAACACCCAAAGCCCAGGTCAGGTGCTCCGGATCTTCAATCATGTCCGGATCCAGCCTTCAAGGCCGATGGATGCCCTCCTCCGTTACGGAAGAGGATATCAAGAAGTTGAGGGAGGCCAGATACCTGACTGTCGAGGTTTCGCATCGGCTGCCTGCTCGAGGGCAGGTCATCCCTACCCGAACCCAATGAGAACGTCGTGTTCGTCTCCCACTTCCTCCGAGGCCTAGGCCTCACAATGGATCCCTTCGTCAGGGGTTTGATGTTCTATTACGGGCTAGATTTCCACGATCTAGCTCCGGACTCCTTTCTCCACATCTCGACATTTATTGTCGTGTGTGAGGCCTTCCTCCGCATTACCCCTCACTTCGGCCTGTGGCTCAAGACCTTTGAAGTGAAGCCAAAGATGATCGAGGGGCAACATGCAGCGTCCGGAGGCGCATCAATAGGCAAGATGGCAGGAGCTCCATGGACGAAAGGTTCCTTTCCAAAGGTGTCCGAATTATGGCAACGGGAGTGGTTTTACGTCACGGCTCCCAGAAGTGCCAAGTGGGAGGCTGCCCCCGCCTTCCGCTCGGGCCCCCCACCACAACTAATGTCATGGATTAGCAGAGGTCTGAGCTGGGGTCCAGCCAAGGACATGCCTATACTGCAAAGCCGCATTCAAGATCTCTTCGAGGGAGATTTTAATTTGGTTGTGGTAATGCAAGTTATGTTGGTTCGTCAAGTCCAGCCTTGCAAACGCCGGCCCCTTTGCTTGTGGGAGTTCAACCCAGAAGGACCGCGTGCCATTCAAAGTTTCCTCGGCCTGACGCACGAGGAGATGTACAAGTCATTCTTCGGACCTCAAATAGAGTGTTCGGATACTACCGAGGACGTGGGCCTGAGCAGTAACCGTGCCGCCGAACAAGTAAGAAATCCTCTAGCCGAACACACCGTCTTTTATTCATCATGAAGTTATTTCTGATAGTTTGCTCTTTGACCAGGACTGGCTAACAAAGGCGAAGATGATTCGGTGTTTGGCCCTCCTCCCTGAGGGTTAGGAAAATCCGGTATTGGAAAAGATGCTCGAGCTCGCACCTTGCCCGGAGCCCTCAAAGGAAGATACAGGGGGAAATAATACGGGAAGACGCGGGCCCCCATCGCTGCCAGTTCCAACCGAGGGAATTAGCGCCTCCATGAAGGAGGATAACCGGGGGAGGAAAAGGACTGCTTCCGAGGATCCGAAAGCCGAGGCCTCCAAACGGGAGAAGAAGTCTCCAACAGAGGGTCCTGCCTCGGGGGGTGCTCTTGCCACACAAAGTCCGCGGGGGGATCAGCCCTCCAACGAGTCGTAAGTGATCCAAAAAATACTTTAATAGTGAAGGTATACTATCTTTCTTCTGAGAAAATGACCGCTACATATATCTTGCAGTTCGGGCCTTAGCCCCTCTCAGCTGAGCTCGTCTTCGGGGGATCTTCTTCCGGAGATGATGGAGAGCGAAACGCCTCCCCTGGACTCCCCTGCTCAAGAAGCGGGCGACCCCGAAGTGTCGTCACGGAGGGCCTCTCCGGATCCGGTGAGGCCAGAAGATAATCCCATAGACCCCCGAAGTCCCCAGCGTCCGGCTCTCGAAGAGAGCAAACAAAAGAGTCCGGCACCGTCTGGTATGCGGTCGGACGTTCTGAGGGAGCTGGTGGGGCGAGCGGCCATCTCAGAAGAACACCGTACGCTGATGGGTACGGTGATGGAGAGAATTTCGTCCGCCGAAAGAGGATTACATGAAGCCTTTATGAGTCTACTGACAGGCTTTGAGGTACGTGAGATAATATGTGATAGTATCGCACATGTTAGGTGTGCCCTGTGTAGATAGTAGCCCCTAAGACTCTGGTTGTCGTCGAGAACGGCAGCGAACAGAGGATCATAGTCCCAGGCAATAACCAGATTGCCTTTATGTGCAGGTGGTGGAAGCTCCGGTGGCTAGCCGGACTAGTGAGTTTGCCGAATTAAAACGGCAACTGGATGTGGCAGACGCCGACATCGAGCTTGTTAACAAGAGGCTTGACGAGGCACAGGGTAAGTGTTATTTTCTGGCGAATGCCACGTAGTAAGAGCAGCATGATGCCAGTATCTTTAATATGTTGTGACTGCAGATGGAGCTGCCACCATGGAAACCTTGCGGGCATAACTTGCCCGAGCCAAGGAACAAGCGAGGATTAGTAATGCGGCTGCTTTGAAGGTGGTCGAAGAGTTGAAAGCCGAGAAGGCCGCACATTGCGAGAGCAAAGAGAAGATGGCCAAGATGGCCGTAGAGTTAAAAGACACTGCCGGCCGTTATCGGCTCCTTGAGAAAGAAAACCGAGCGAAGGCAACGGACCTTGAGAAGGCCATGATGGCGGACAAAGACACCCGCTCTGCTATGAGAGCGAAGAAGGAGCTGCGGGAAGCCGGGGATATTGCGGCTGGGAAGCCCTTCATGCTACGGAGGAAGTTCGGAGATCCACGGTATGTCCCTCTGGATCGGCTGTGGAGTTCGGCAGATGCATATATGGACTTGGCGGCGAGCGCTGCCGATGCGGCCAAATACTTCCAAGGTCAAACAGATCGTGAGGTGGACAAGCTGTTCTGGTCGCAATTCAACGTTCCAGAGCGTCCGCTTCCATTGACTGATCAGCTAGCCGAATGGGCCGAACTAAATAGGTTGTCCGGACTCACCATGAGGTCTGTCGTGGATCAGCTATGGCCGGAAAAGCCAAAGCCGAACAGCTATTTCAGCTTAGTGCAGCAGTTCCTTGGTGCGGTGTCGCGCATTAATGCGATGAAGAGGTCGACGTGCATAGAAGGCTCGCGGATGGTCCTTGCCCGTGTTAAAGCATACTGGGCGGAGATGGACGCTACCACTGTTGCGGCGCAGGGTTCGGCCATAGGCCGAGTGGCTGCCGAGCACTATTTTGAGGAGGTTCTCGAGGGTGCTTGTTTGATAGAGGCCCAGTGCTCAAAGAATATTATGTTTGAGTGATATGTGTTCCCATTGTAAACACAATGTTTTTATGAAATTTTATAAGGCTGTGTTTATACTTTTGCCTGAAAGTAATATGATGCCTCCTGTGCGGCCGTTTATGTATACATGTGTATAACCTGAAAGATTGCAGTCGTCGGCTTCAGCCCCCACGCATATAATGCGGAGGTGCTCGCAAAAAATGCGTGTTCACACTTAACCCAACATCTTGGTCCTATTAAGGAGGTGATAGCGCAGTGAACGAGGCAACTGGACTATAATGCTTTAACACTTTCACTTAGCCATAGGAGTTTGACAGTGGGGCTACTAGATAGCCCCTGGTGGCTCCGCACTCTCCCGATCTCAGGGTGCGTACATGCCTGGCCATAAAACAGCCCTTCGTTAAGGCGGAGGAATTCTAACATTCCGATAGGTCATCGAGTGGTTGACCAGTCTCACGCTATATCATGACAGTCAGTTTTCGGCTTTCTCTACTAAGGTGCTCATCCGGATGAACCAGGGCACAATCGCAGTAGTTCTCCTGGTGCTGCCTTAGCCGATAAAGCGGAACGTAAGGCACCAAAACACAGGAGCCGGGCAAACCCAACATTTGACCAAATACAATGATTCGAAGCTGATGCATATAAGGCCAAACTCGCGACGCCGAACACTCCCTAAGGTATTCGGTCTTTATGGTATAAACCGGGCCTAAATAGTGCCCTTTGTAAGAAGCCCCTTGTATCCAGGTACGTGCATTATTCTGACGTGGCCACATGCCAAGACGTCAGCATCCTTCTCAATTGTGCTAAGAATTCGGTGGATGTGTATCAACAAGAGACAGTAAAAAAGGTTTACGCAGGGTCTTAATCTAAAAAGAATCCTTGGAGCGGGTCCCTATTGCACGTCTGCGCCTGTGTCTCCATTGTGCCGTATCCTGGATGGGTGTAGCACGATGGTCATCTGTAAAAGAGAGGAACTTAGGTGAAAAAGTTGCCGTGCAAAAAGTTGGTTTTTTAAAGAAACCATGTATAACTAGAAATGAGTAGAAATTGCCACTTGTCTGCGCGCGTTGAGCCCCTTGTATTTGTAATAGGGGTGTGGCCATCAATCCGGTACAAATTACATATAGCAGCGCCGGACTCGTCTAACCGCGTCCGTGGTCTTGACGACCTATCAAATGCTTTAGTTGGTGAGTCCGTTTTTAGTGTGCGGCTGCCAAGGCAGTCGCATTCTCTTCGGCGCGCAAAGATCGCTTAATACTTCCGTTCACTGTAATGATGCCACGTGGGCCTGGCATCTTGAGCGTGAGGGAAGCATAATGCGGTATTGCATTAAAGCGAGCAAAAGCTTTGCGTCCAAGTAGTGCTTGATAACCGCATTGGAACGGAGCAATGTGGAAGGTTAAATGTTCGCTACGGGAGTTATCGGGGAAGCCGAATATAAACTTTAGTAGCAGGGAGCCCGCGCAGTGAGCCCCTGGGCCTAGCGTTACTCCTTTAAAGGTAGTGTTGCTATGGCAAATTTTCGTTGGGTCTATCCCCATTTCGCGGATTGTATCCTGGTATATCGGGTTTAAACTGCTACAACCATCCATCAGGACTCGTGCAAAGTGGTATCCGTCAATTATTGGGTCTAATACCAGGGGAGCCCATCCTTCCCGCCGGATACTTGCTGAGTAATCACGATGGTCGAAAGTGACCGGTTGAGACGACCACTGGCAGGGTTTTGCGGTGATAGGACCTTGGGCATATTTATCTGGGAGGGCCGCTTTACTTCCCTTGATCACGTGTAATATGTTGACTGTTTTGACTTCTGATGGAAACTTTTTTTTGTTCCCCAGTGTCTTGCTTGAGAGGCTCATCCTCATCTTCGCTTGGTGTATCCTCCCCCTTGTGTACGGAGTTGAGCTTGCCGGACTGCTTGAAGACCCAACATTATCTGTGGGAATGATTAGCGGGTTTACCAGGGGTGCTATGGGTCTGACATACTTGGTCCAGAATTTTGTTCAGGCTGGACAATTCATCTCTAGCGCCTTTAAAGGGCGGCTTTTGCTGACCTGGCCGAGAGCTTCAGAATCCGGCGTGTACCGCCATGCTCTTTGGGCTGTCTTCTTTATTCCGACGCTTATTATTTTTGCTGCGTCAGGATTTCCCGTTTTCATCTCTAACTTCGGATGTGCTTGGGTCGCTGGTGCTGTATCTGGCTAGCCAGCTGTCCTCACCCACGCAAAAGCAGGTCATGAGGCTTGTTAATGCTGCCATTGTTCTCGGCTTTTCTTGGCCGAGGTGTCTGGCAAGCCATTCGTCGCGGACGCTATGCTTAAAAGCTGCCAAGGCTTCGGCGTCCGGGCAGTCAACTATTTGGTTCTTCTTAATAAGAAACCTGTTCCAAAGCTTTCGGACTGACTCTCCGGGCTGTTGAGTTATATGACTCAGATCGTCCGCATCCGGGGGTCGGACATAAGTCCCTTGAAAATTTGCCCGAAAAGCGTCTTCGAGCTCTTCCCAGCTTCCAATGGAGTTTTCGGGGAGGCTTTTAATCCAATGCCGAGCTGGCCCTTTGAGCTTGAGGGGTAAGTACTTGATGGCGTGGAGATCATCTCCTCGAGCCATATGGATATGGAGGATGTAGTCCTCAATCCAAACCCCAAGGTCTGTTGTTCCGTCGTATGCTTCTATGTTTACGGGTTTGAATCCCTCTGGAAATTCATGGTCCAGCACCTCATCGGTGAAGCATAGGGGGTGTGCGGCACCCCTGTATCTGGGTGTACCGCATTGTTCTGATGTTTGTTGTGTTACATCATATGCTGGGGCGCACTTGCGTGGTCCATAGATGGATCTGGTTGCGCCATCCTTTTGGTGCGAGCCCTCGTGTGGATCGCTTATTGGCTTGTGAGTGGAGTTGTTTGCCGCTCCATGCTGGCCGTGAGGTCGTCTATCCGGCCAGGTGGACGTTTTGATTTTTGGTTGTGGGGGATCTAGGGCCTCCTCATCGAATCCGGGTAGCAACTTCCGCTTCGGGTAGCTCTTGGTGGGGCGATTACCACCATACTTCGCTGTTGTGTTGAGTACTTTACTCCATCTGATTTGGAGTGTGTCCTGCGCAGCCTTGAGCCTTTACTTCTGCTTTTTCAGACTCCTCGCGGTGGCAACAAGCCTTTGACGGGCATTCTGCTGCTCCGGGTGCCTGTCCGACGTTATGTCATCCGGACTATTATCTTTGACAGAATTGGTTTGTTCGGTTTGATTCTCCGTATTGCTGTGGTCCGGCAGTGGTTCGCCCTGCTCCAACGCTGGGTCTGTATGATTGTTATTTCTGCCGAGGCAGGATTTGGGGTGGCGCTTACGCTGCCGCTTTGACTGCTTCTCGAGGGGACAAGCCTTCGTTGCATCCTTCCGTTCCTCGTCGTCATCTTCTTTTGGTGTGTCCACCATGTATACGTCATATGATGAGGTGGACGTCCAGCGCCCTGTGGGCGGTGGTTCCTCTTCGCCTCCCGCATCGTCGTCCATACCGTTGATGTTTTCGGAGTCGAAGTCGAGCATGTCGGTTGAGTCATCGACAGTGGCTACCAGGTGGGTGGTGGGTGGGCCTCGAATTTCTTCGTCGTCCGCATCCCAGTCCTGCCGGACATAGTTCGGCCAGGATTCTCCTGACAAGGAGAGAGACCTTAATGAGTTCAGTATGTCGCCAAAGGGCGAGTGCTGAAAAATATCCATGGAGGTAAACTCCATGATCGGCGCCCAATCGGATTCGATAGGAACGGGCGCAGACGGTTCGGAGTCCGTGGCCGGAGAAGGATCCGGCAGTTTAACAACACGGCTCTCGTGCAAGGCAAGGTTGATGTTCGGCTCGATCGCTGCTGAGGGTAAGGCCTCCGTGGCGGGGTCCATCCACCCGTCCACGGAAGGCGCGACTGGCTCCGAATTGAGGGTCGGAGCGGCTACCGGTGCGATCTCCTTAACACTGTCCGATGGGAGAGCTAAGTCATGCTCATCGTGACCGCGTGGCGCACAAGGCAGAGGCTCGAATCCGTCGAAGATCAAATCTCCACGGATATCGGCCGTGTAGTTTAAGCTTCCAAACCTGACCAGGTGGCCAGGGGCATAACTTTCCATCTGCTCCAGATGGCCAAGCGAATTAGCCCGCAGTGCAAAGCCGTCGAGCACGAAGATCTTTCCGGGGAGAAAAGTCTCACCCTGGACCGCATCGCTATCGATGATAGTAGGAACCATCGATCCTAACGGCGACGGCACAGAGGAACTCTCAATGAAAGCACCAATGTCAGTGTCAAAACCGGCGGATCTCGGGTAGGGGGTCCCGAACTGTGCATCTAGGCCGGATGGTAACAGGAGGCAGGGGACATGATGTTTTACCCAGGTTCGGGCCCTCTTGATGGAGGTAAAACCCTACGTCCTTCTTGATTAATATTGATGATATGGGTAGTACAAGAGTAGATCTACCACGAGATCGAAGAGGCTACACCCTAGAAGCTAGCCTATGGTATGATTGTATGTTGTGGTTGTTGTCCTACAGACTAAAACCCTTCGGTTTATATAGACACCGGAGAGGGTTAGGGTTACACAAGGTCGGTTACAAAGGAGGAGATATCCATATCCGTATTGCCTAGATTGCCTTCCACGCCAAGTAGAGTCCTATCCGGACACGAGAGGAAGTCTTCAATCTTGTATCTCATAGTCTAACAGTCCGGCCAATGGAGATAGTCCGGCTGTCCGGAGACCCCCTAATCCAGGACTCCCTCAATCACCATCGTCACCGGCGCGACACCTTGATCTCCATCGTAGCATCGTTGTCATCTCGCCAATCTTATGCTTCCACGACTATCGCTACCGCTTAGTGATAAAGTAAAGCATTACAGCGCGATTGTATTGCATACAATAAAGCGACAACCATATGGCTCCTGCCAGTTGCCGATAACTCGGTTACAAAACATGATCATCTCATACAATAAAATTTAGCATCATGTCTTGACCATATCACATCATAACATGCCCTGCAAAAACAAGTTAGATGTCCTATACTTTGTTGTTGCAAGTTTTACGTGGCTGCTACGGGCTTAGCAAGAACCATTCTTACCTACGCATCAAAACCACAACGATAGTTTGTCAAGTTGGTGCTGCTTTAACCTTCGCAAGGACTGGGCGTAGCCACACTTGGTTCAACTAAAGTTGGAGAAACTGACACCCGCCAGCCACCTGTGTGCAAAGCACGTCGATAGAACCAGTCTCGCGTAAGCGTACGCGTAATGTCGGTCTGGGCCGCTTCATCCAACAATACCGCCGAACCAAAGTATGACATGCTGGTAAGCAGTATGACTTATATCGCCCACAACTCACTTGTGTTCTACTCATGCACAATATCAACGCATAAAACCTAGGCTCGGATGCCACTGTTGGGGAACGTAGTAATTTCAAAAAAATTCCTACGCACACGCAAGATCATGGTGATGCATAGCAACTACAGAGGAGAGTGTTTGTCTACGTACCCTCGTAGACCGGCAAGGGAAGCGTTGACACAACGTAGAGGAAGTAGTCGTACGTCTTCCCGATCCGACCGATCCAAGTACCGAACGTACGGCACCTTCGAGTTCTGCACACGTTCAACTCGGTGACGTCCCTCGAGCTCCGATCCAGCAAAGTGTTGAGGGAGAGTTTCGTCAGCACGACGGCGTGATGACGGTGATGATGTTCTACCGGTGCAGGGCTTCGCCTAAGCACCGCTACGATATAACTGAGGTGGAATATGGTGGAAGGGGGCACCACACACGGCTAAGGAACGATCATGAAGATCAACTTGTGTGTCATGGGGTGCCCCCTTGCCCCCGTATATAAAGGAGGGAGAGGGGGAGGTGCGGCCGGCCCAAGGGGTGCGCCTAGAGGAGTCCTACTCCCACCGGGAGTAGGACTCCCCCCTCTTGCCTTGTTGGAAAAGGAAGGGGGAGGGAGAAAGAGGAAAGGGGGCGCCCCCCCCCCTTCCTTGTCCTATTCGGACTAGGGGGAGAGGGGGCGCGTGGCCTGCCCTGGCCGGCCCTCCTCTTCTCCCTTAGGGCCCATGTAGGCCCAATAACCCCCGGGGGGGTGCCTGTAACCCCCCGGTACTCCGGTAAAATCCCGATTTCACCCGGAATGTTTCTGATATCCAAATATAGGCTTCCAATATATCAATATTTATGTCTCGACCATTTCGAGACTCCTCGTCATGTCCGTGATCACATCCGGGACACCGAACAACCTTTGGTACATCAAAACACAAAAACCCTAATCATGATCATCACCGAACTTTAAGCGTGCGGACCCTACAGGTTCGAGAACTATGTAGACATGACCGATACACGTCTCCGGTTAATAACCAATAGTGGAACCTGGATGCTCATATTGGCTCCTACATATTCTATGAAGATCTTTATCGGTCAGACCGCATAACAATATACGTTGTTCCCTTTGTCATCGGTATGTTACTTGCCCGAGATTTGATCGTCGGTATCTCAATACCTAGTTCAATCTCGTTACCGGCAAGTCTCTTTACTCATTCCGTAATACATCATCCCACAACTAACTTATTAGTTGCATTGCTTGCAAGGCTTGAGTGATGTGCATTACCGAGAGGGCCCAGAGATACCTCTCCGACAATCGGAGTGACAAATCCTAATCTTGAAATATGCCAACCCAACAAATACCTTCGGAGACACCTGTAGAGCACCTTTATAATCACCCAGTTACATTGTGACGTTTGGTAGCACACAAAGTGTTCCTCCGGTAAACGGGAGTTGCATAATCTCATAGTCATAGGAACATATATAAGTTATGAAGAAAGCAATAGCAACAAACTAAACGATCAAGTGCTAAGCTAATGGAATGGGTCAAGTCAATCACATCATTCTCCTAATGATGTGATCCCGTTAACCAAATAACAACTCATGTCTATGGTTAGGAAACATAACCATCTTTGATCAACGAGCTAGTCAAGTAGAAGCATACTAGTGACACTCTGTTTGTCTATTTATTCACACAAGTATTATGTTTCTGGTTAATACAATTCTAGCATGAATAATAACATTTATCATGATACAAGGAAATAAATAATAACTTTATTATTGCCTCTAGGGCATATTTCCTTCAGTCGGCCCTCCCCCTCCTCCACTCCTTTATATACGGGGGAAGGGGCACCCCATGGACACACAAGTTGATCATTGATATCTTAGCCGTGTGCGGTGCCCCCCTCCACCATAATCCACCTCGGTCATACCGTAGCGGTGCTTAGGCGAAGCCCTGTTCCGGTAGCATCATCATCACCATCATCACGCCGTCGTGCTGACGAAGCTCTCCCTCGACACTCTGCTGGATCGTGAGTTCGTGGGACGTCACTGAGCCGAACGTGTGCAGATCGCGGAGATGACGTACGTTCGGTACTAGGATAGGTCGATCGTGAAGACGTACGACTACATCAACCGTGTTGTCATAACGCTTCCGCTTATGGTCTACGAGGGTACGTGGACAACACTCTCCCCTCTCGTTGCTATGCATCACCATGATCTTGCGTGTGCGTAGGAATTTTTTTGAAATTACTGCATTCCCCAACAGTGGCATCCGAGCCAGGTTTATGCGTAGATGTTATATGCACGAGTAGAACACAAAGGAGTTGTGGGCGTGGGTATATACATATTGCTTGCCGTCACTAGTTGTTTCTTGATTCGGCGGTATTTTTGGATGAAGCGGCCCAGACCGACATTACGCATATGCTTACGCGAGACTGGTTCTACCGATGTGCTTCGCACACAGGTGGCTGGTGCTGTCAGTTTCTCCAACTTTAGTTGAATCGGATTCAATGAACAGGGTTCTTTCTAAAGATCAAAAAGCAATCACTATACCGCGTTGTGGTTTTTGATGCGTAGGTAAGAATGGTTCTTGCTCAGCCCGTAGCAGCCATGTAAAACTTGCAACAACAAAGTAGAGAACGTCTAACTTGTTGTTGTAGGGCATGTTGTGATGTGATATGGTCAAGACGTGATGAGATATAAATTGTTGTATGAGATGATCATGTTTTGTTAAAGTTATCAGCAACTGGCAGGAGCCTTATAGTTGTCTCTTTATTGCATAAGATGCAAGCACCATAAATTGCTTTACTTTATCGCTATGCGATAGCAATAGTTGCAAAAGCAATAGTTGGTGAGACGACCATGTGACGACACGTTGATAGAGATTAAGATGAAGGAGATCATGGTGTCATGCCGATGACGATAGAGATCACGACGGTGTTTTGGAGATGGAGATCAAAGGCACAAGATGATGATGGCAATATCATGTCACATATTTTGATAGCATGTGATGTTTATCCTTTATGTATCTTATTTTTCTTAGTTCGTCGGTAGCATTATAAGATGGTCTCTCACTAAATTTCAAGGTATAAGTGTACTCCCTGAGTATGCACCGTTGCGACAGTTCGTCGTGCCGAGACACCACGTGATGATCGGGTGTGATAAGCTCTACGTTCACATACAACGGGTGCAAACTAGTTTTGCACACGCGGAATACTCGGGTTAAACTTGACGAGCCTAGCATATGCAGATATGGCCTCAGAACACTGGAGACCGAAAGGTCGAGCGTGAATCATATAGTAGATATGATCAACATAGTGATGTTCACCACTGAAAACTACTACATCTCACGTGATGATCGGACATGGTTTAGTTGATATGGATCACGTGATCACTTAGATGATTAGAGAGATTTCTATCTAAGTGGGAGTTCTTAAGTAATTTGATTAATTGAACTTTAATTTATCATGAACTTAGTCCTGATAGTATTTGCATATCTATGTTGTAGATCAATAGCTTGCGATGTAGCTCCCCGTTTATTTTTTAATATGTTCCTAGAGAAAAATAAGTTGAAAGATGTTAGTAGAAATGATGCAGACTAGCTCCGTGATCTGAGGATTATCCTCAATGCTGCACAGAAGTATTATGTCCTTGATGCACCACTAGGTGACAGAACTGTTGCAGGAGCAAATGCAGACGTTATGAATGTTTGACAAGCTCGGTATGATGACTACATGATAGTTTAGTGCACCATGATTGACGGCTTAGAACCGGGACTTCAAAAATGTTCTGAACTACATGGAGCATATGAGATGTTCCAAGAGTTGAAATTGGTATTTCATTCTCATGCCCGTGTCGTGAGGTATGAGACCTCTGACAGTACTTTGCCTACAAGATGGAAGAGAATAGCTCAACCAGTGAGCATGTGCTCAGATTGTCTGGGTACTACAAGTGCTTGAATCAAGTGGGAGTTAATCTTCTAGATAAAATAGTGATTGACAGAGTTCTCTAGTCACTGTCACCAAGTTACTAGAACTTCGTGATGAACTATAATATGCAAGGGATGACGAAAGTAATTCTCAAGCTCTTCGCGATGCTGAAATCAGCGGAGGTAGAAATCAAGAAAAGCATCAAGTGTTGATGGTTGACAAGACCACTAGTTTCAAGTAAAAGGGCAAGGGAAAGAAAGGGAACTTCAAGAAAAATGGCAAGCAAGTTGCCACTCCCATGAAGAAGCCCAAAGCTAGACCCAAGCCTGAAACTGAGTGCTTCTACTACAAAGGAAATGGTCACTGGAAGTGGAACTGCCCTAGATACTTGGCGGATAAGAAGGATGGCATACCGAACAAAAGTATATTGGATATACATGTTATTGACGTGTACTTTACTAGTGTTTATAGCAACCCCTCGGTATTTGATACTGGTTCAGTTGCTAATAGTAGTAACTCGAAATGGGAGTTGCAAAATAAACAAAGACTAGTTAAAGGCGAGGTGATGATGTGTGTTGGAAGTGATTCCAAGGTTGATAAGATCACCATCGCGCACTCCCTTTACCTTCGGGATTAGTGTTAAACCTAAAAATAAATGTTATTTGGTGTTTGCGTTGAGCATGAATATGATTGGATCATGTTTATTGCAATACGGTTATTCATTTAAGTCAAAGAATAATTGTTGTTCTATTTACATGAATAAAACCTTCTATGGTCATACACTCAATATAAATGGTTTACTGAATCTCGATAGTAGTACACATATTCATAATATTGAAGACAAAAGATGCAAAGTTAATAATGATAGTGCAACTTATTTGTGGCACTGCCGTTTAGGTCATATTGGTGTAAAGCGCATGAAGAAACTCCATGTTGATGGGCTTTTGGAATCACTTGATTATGAATCACTTGATGCTTGCAAACCATGCCTCATGGGAAAGATGACTAAGACTCCGTTCTCCGGAACAATGGAACGAGCAACTGACTTATTGGAAATAATACATACTGATGTATGCGGTCCGATGAGTGTTGAGGCTCGGGGCGGGTATCATTATTTTCTGACCTTCACAGATGATTTGAGTAGATATGGGTATATCTACTTGATGAAACATAAGTCTGAAACATTTGAAAAGTTCAAAAAAATTCAGAGTGAAGTCGAAAATCATCGTAACAAGAAAATAAAATTTCTAGGATCTGATCGCGGAGACGAATATTTGAGTTATGAGTTTGGTATTCAACTAAAACAATGTGGAATAGTTCCACAAATTCATGCCACCTGGAACACCACAGCATAATGGTGTGTCCGAACGTCATAACCGTACTTTATTGGATATAGTGCAATCTATGATGTCTCTTGCCGATTTACCACTATCGTTTTGGGGTTATGCATTAGAGACAGCTACATTCACATTAAATAGGGCACCGTCTAATCAGTTGAGATGACACAGTATGAACTATGGTTTGGCTAGAAACCTAAGCTGTCGTTTCTTAAAGTTTGGGGTTGTGATGCTTATGTGAAAAAGTTTCAGCCTGATAAGCTCAAACCCAAATCGTAAAAGTGCGTCTTCATAGGATACCCAAAAGAAACTGTTGGGTACACCTTCTATCACATATCTGAAAGGCAAGATCTTTGTTGCTAAGAATGGATCCTTTCTAGAGAAGAAGTTTCTCTCGAAAGAAGTGATTGGGAGGAATGTAAAACTTGATGAGGTAATTGTACCTTCTCCCGAATTGGAAAGTAGTTCATCGCAGAATTCAGTTCTAGTGATTCCTACACCAATTAGTGAGGAAGTTAATGATGATGATCATGAAACTTCAGATCAAGTTACTACCGAACCTCGTAAGTCAACCAGAATACGTTGCACACCAGAGTGGTACGGTAATCCTGTTCTGGAGGTCATGTTACTTGACCATGACGAACCTACGAACTATGAGGAAGCAATGATGAGCCCAGATTCCACGAAATGGCTTGAAGCCATGAAATCTGAGATGAGATCCATGTATTAGAACAAAGTATGGACTTTGATTGACTTGCCCGTTGATCGGTGAGCCATTAAGAATTAATGGATTTTCAAGATGAACACGGACACTGATAGCAGTGTTACTATCTACAAAGCTCGAATTGTCGCAAAAGGTTTTCAACAAGTTCAAGATGTTGACTACGATGAGATTTTCTCACTCGTAGCGATGCTTAAGTCTGTCCGAATCATGTTAGCAATTGCCACATTTTATGAAATCTAGCAAATGGATGTCAAAACTGCAATCCTTAATGGATTTCTTAAAGAAGAGTTGTATATGATACAACAAGAATGTTTTGTCAATCCTAAAGGTGCTAACAAAGTGTGCAAGCTCCAGCGATCCATCTATGGACTGGTGCAAGCATCTCGGAGTTGGAATATATGCTTTGATAAAGTGATCAAAGCATATGGTTTTATACAGACTTGCGGTGAAGCCTGTATTTACAAGAAAGTGAGTGGGAGCACTACAGCATTTCTGATAAGTATATGTGAATGACATATTGTTGATCGAAAATAATGTAGAATTTTCTGGAAAGCATAAAGGAATGTTTGAAAAGAGTTTTTCAAAGAAAGACCTCGATGAAGTTACTTACATATTGAGCATCAAGATCTATAGAGATAGATCAAGACGCTTGATATATTTTCAATGAGTACATACCTTGACAAGATTTTGAAATAGTTCAAAATGGAAAAGTCAAAGAAGGAGTTCTTGCCTGTGTTGCAAGACATGAAGTTGAGTAAAGACTCAAAACCCGACCACGGCAGAAAATAGAAAGCGAATGAAAAGTCATTCCCTATGCCTCAGTCATAGGTTCTATAAAGTATGCTATGTTGTGTACAAACCTATTGTGTACCTCACCATAAGTTTGGCAAGAGGGTACAATAGAGTTCCAGGAGTGCATCACTGGACAGCGGTCAAAAAATATCCTTAGTGGAATAAGGAAATGTTTCTCAGTTATGGAGGTGACAAAGAGTTCGTCGTAAAGGGTTACGTCGATGCAAGCTTTAACACCGGTCTGGATGACTCTAAGTCTCGATCTAGTTACATATAAAAAGTGGGAGTAATTAGCTAGACTAGCTCCGTGCAAAGCATTGTAGACATAGAAAATTTGCAAAATACATACGGCTCTGAATGTGGCAGACCCGTTGACTAAATTTCTCTCACAAGCAAAACATGATCACTCTTTGGGTGTTAATCACATAGCGATGTGAACTAGATTATTGACTCTAGTAAACCCTTTTGGGTGTTAGTCACATGGAGATGTGAACTAATCACATAAATATGTGAACTATTGATGTTAAATCACATGACGATGTGAACTAGATTATTGACTCTAGTGCAAGTGGGGGACTGAAGGAAATATGCCCCAGAGGCAATAATAAAGTTATTATTTATTTCCTTATATCATTATAAATGTTTATTATTCATGCTAGAATTGTATTAACCGAAAACTTAGTACATGTGTGAATACATAGACAAACTAAGTGTCACTAGTATGCCTCTACTTGACTAGCTCGTTAATCAAAGATGGTTAAGTTTCCTAGCCATGGACAAGAGTTTTCATTTGATGAACGTGATCACATCATTAGAGAATGATGTGATTGACTTGACCCATCCGTTAGCTTAGCACGATGATCGTTTAGTTTGTTGCTATTGCTTTCTTCATAACTTATACATGTTCCTATGACTATGAGATTATGCAACTCCCGGATACCGGAGGAACACTTTGTGTGCTACCAAATGTCACAACGTAACTGGGTGATTATAAAGGTGCTCTACAGGTGTCTCCAATGGTGTTTGTTGAGTTGGCATAGATCGAGATTAGGATTTGTCACTCCGAGTATCAGAGAGGTATCTTTGGGCCCTCTCGGTAATGCACATCACTATAAGCCTTGCAAGCATTGTGACTAATGAGTTAGTTGCGGGATGATGCATTACGGAACGAGTAAAGAGACTTGCCGGTAACAAGATTGAACTAGGTATTGAGATACCGACGATCAAATCTCGGGCAAGTAACATGCCGATGACAAAGGGAACAACGTATGTTGTTATGCGGTTCAACCGATAAAGATCTTCATAGAATATATAGGAACCAATATGAGCATCTAGGTTCCGCTATTGGTTATTGACCGGAGATGAGTCTCGGTCATGTCTACGTAGTTCTTGAACCCGTAGGGTCCGCACGCTTAACGTTCGGTGGCAATTGGTATTATGAGTTTATGTGTTTTTATGTACCGAAGGTTGTTCGGAGTCCCGCATGAGATCAGGGACATGACGAGGAGTCTCGAAATGTTCGAGATGTAAAGATCGATATATTGGAAGGCTATATTCGGACATCGGAAAGGTTCTGAGTGGTTCGGGTATTTATCGGAGTACGGAGAGTTACGGGAATTCGCCGGGGAGTATATGGGTCTTATTGGGCTTTAGGGGAAAGAGAGAGGGGAGGCTGCGTGCCCCCCCCAAGGCCTGGTCCAAATTGGACTAGGGGGAGGGGCGGCGCCCCCTCCTTCCTTCTCTTCTTTTTTCCCTTTCCTTCTCTCCTACTCCTACTACATGGAAGGGGAGGAATCCTACTCCCGGTGGGAGTAGGACTCCCCAGGGCGCGCCATAGTAGAGGGCCGGCCCTCCCCTCCTCCACTCTTTTATATACGGGGGAAGGGGGCACCCCATGGACACACAAGTTGATCATTGATCTCTCAGTCGTGTGCGGTGCCCCCCTCCACCATAATCCACCTCGGTCATATCGTAGCGGTGCTTAGGCGAAGCCCTGTTTCGGTAGCATCACCATCACCATCATCATGTCGTCGTGCTGACGAAGCTCTCCCTCGACACTCTGCTGGATCGTGAGTTCGTGGGACATCACCGAGCCGAACGTGTGCAGATCGCGGAGGTGTCGTACGTTCGGTACTAGGATCTCATTCGTGAAGACGTACGACTACATCAACCGCGTTGTCATAACGCTTCCGCTTACGGTCTACAAGGGTACGTGGACAACACTCTCCTCTCTTATTGCTATGCATCACCATGATCTTGCGTGTGCGTAGGAATTTTTTTGAAATTACTGTGTTCCCCAACACTAGCAGCCCTGGGCAGCAATAGGAAACATGGGAAAGATGAAGGCAGATGGGAAACAACCACTTTTTGCGAAAATGATCCAAATCTATTATCAAAGTTCAGTAGAAATACAAAGCATCTCGAACATAAAAAATATTACATTAAGGTTCCAAGACCCCCAAACAACCATTACTGCCGCTAGAACAAGCCGACGACGCGCCGTTTTTGCGACTCCCTACCGGAGCTGGCTTGACCTTATCGATGACAGCCGGGAAGTCTTCGTGCCACATTAGATGATGTAGCCCCCTTGCCTCCTTAGGGTTTGGTGCGGTTAACCTACTTTTGCACTAATGGCCCTTAGGCCCATGCGGCAGGGAGGTGGGTGGTTGGCTCCAAAACTCGTTTTGGTCCTTTCCCCCATCTATCTTTTCCGTATTTAATTCTCCTTCCGTCAAGTGTGCACTTTTACATGTTCATATATGTGTGGCCATGCATGAGAATTCCTTCTCTGTCAATAGTCGACAGTGGAATCTAGTTACTCATATCAAACCCCCGCACAGTAGCGGCCGCAGGATCATGCCATGACCCATGCAGCCTTCCCGCACTGTAGCACAATAGCTACGGCGTATGCTACAGTCAATGAAGCACAAGAGGCTCACACCCCAAGTCAGCACCCGGGTTGCCTGGGGTGTGGCGTCCGCACATATACGAAGACCATTCGAATGAACCTTGTACATGTCGTATATGATCCCTTTGTCTCAAGATATATGTCGCGCTCAAGGCAATACTGTTATCCTTGTTTCCAGCTCTACCACATTCTCTTGACATTGTACTAGAATCCCTCGAAATATCATTAACATCTTAATCATAGGCATTGCAATGTGTTTTCAAAATCCAAATACTAGAGATGGTCCAGAAAAAATATCCCCATCTTCAGAGGGAGAAATCACATCTTGATCAATCTACGACCACGACTTGCTTTCTGGTAATCCAAAAGGCACCTTTATAAGTACGTTACAGATTTTGGCGACCCCAAGTATACCATCTGATTCCTTTTGCATTTATTTTGGACCCTAATATCTAAGCGTCGCGAAGGAGCTGGCCTCATCGAGCAAATCGTTCGCCAGGGAGCAGCTCGTCGGCCAGAAGGCAAGCCCAGCGTGACACCCCAGACCCAAAAGGCCCAACTAAAGTGTTTTTTGTTTAATATTACCACGTTATAACTTTAAAACCAAAAAAAGTTGAGTGATCTAGATTTTTTTTGCCATGCTAAACTTAAAAGTGCCATCCTCTAGTCTATATAAAAAACTGCCATCCCCAGGATAAAAATGCCACAAACAAAAAATACACAACATTATATATTAAAAATTTGTCATTCTAAAACTTTAAAACTAATATCCTTGGGATAAAAATGCCATGAGCAAACAAAAACACAAAATTATAAAATTGAGAAAATGCCATGCTTCGAAAAAAATTGTCGTGCTACTTTATAAAACTACAATCCTCTAGATATTTTTTTTATCTGGATACATCTAAAAAATAAAGCTGTCCTGTCATTAAAAATAAAAAATTCCATCCTCTCAAACATTAAAAAATGCCATCATATTTATAATAAAAAATTCCACCCTCTCAAAAATTAAAATGCCATCCTATTATTGATAAAGAAAGTGCCATCTTATTGTTAATAAAATGCCATGCACTTAATAATAAAATTGTCATGCCATAAAAATAAAATTCCATCTCTCAATAATAAAAATAGCATTATAGTGTTGGCAAAAATTCCATCATATTTTTGATAAAATTCCATGCATTTAGTAATAAAACTGCCATGTCATTAAAATTAAAAAGTCCATCTCTCAATAATAAAAATACCATGCTATAAAAAAATAAAACTTTCATGTGAGAAAATGAAAAAAATCAGGATTTTCGGGATTGAAAAATATATAAGGCATCTTAAACACAACAAATTCACAAAAGGCCCTCTCAGCCAGTGGTGCTCGGTTCGATCCCCTTGCCTCACGAATCTATACTATTTATAAAAGAGCAAATATTATTTTTTTAAGTGCACCCCATAAAACATACACGAATACATTACTACCGTATGATTAGTCCCATAAACTTAATTTAACGGCTAGCCTTAACCTAATTTGTTATCTGTGTGCACTTTGCAATTTACATTGACTGACCGTACTCCATCACGGAGGAAAATATAAAAATTCACGTCTGGTTAATTAGAAAACTATAAACATGGACACTCCTAGTAAGAAACTAATCATGGGAACATCTAATTATTAGGAAACTAATCACAAACACATATTAGGAAACTAATCACAAACGCATTCTATTATTAGGAAAATAATCACGCGTATCCTATTAGAAAATTAATCATGAACGCATCTAATTATTAGGAAACTAATCACGGACACATCCTATTAGATAACTAATCATGAACGTATCTAATTATTAGGAAACTAATCGCGAGCGCATCCTATCATCTCGGGAATCGCGATCACGAGTCGCCTGCCGTCACCAGCCCACCACCCACGCGAGCCACAGTGGAAGACACGCGAGGAGGAGTTGCGGCTTCCTCCGAACACACACACGTGTTGTCGCCGCTTTCGTCTTCTGCCTGGAGGCCAGGTCATTTTTCTACTGACTGCAACGACTTCGTCCACGTCCTGGCATGTTCTCCGGGAACCACCGGCATCCGCGTCGACTTCAGCTCTGTCCACAACACCCACGCTGACAACCACCCACCGCCGACGCCCTTCAAGTGCGGGCAACGCTGAGTATTCTGGACCAGTATAAGCGGGCCAAAAAATCGAGTGGGGGCGCCCCGGTGCATGGACGGCGCCGCCTTAAAGCTGGACGATTGATTCACCTACATCGACAATGCCGCGCCAGCTGGTGAGAGGACACGGTCGCCGCACCGCTCGCAGGCCTGAACGACGGAGACGCTCGCCTTCACGCGAACGCGCCGCACGCACGCACTAATCAGGTAAGCACCGAGTGTTTTTTTACTGTCATCGCTACCTCGCCGGTGGTGACACATCTAGAAGTACATGAACTAGAGATGAGGCAATGAGAAACAGATGCGCGCTGGAACACACACAGTTGGGTTTCAGGCAACCAATGCCTTCTTTTTTTTCCACTAATTTTCGCGTACCTATAACAGACATCCCTATTTTTTTAAGTACTGACTACCGATTATTACATGGCCAACTCACGACTACGCAGTGAACTCACAGAAGAATTCGCTGAACCAAGACCTTACTTGCAGTCATGAAATTACGTGAAAAAACCCAGAAGTTTGCATAAGTTTTAGTGAAAAAAATAAAGTTCGCATAAGTTTTACTAAAAAATCCTGAAGTTTACATAAGTGTATTTGTTTGTCCAACAGATACATGGCAATTGTAATTTTACATGAGCATTTTCATACCGTCCTTATCTATAGTTGAGTTAACATGTTTTCCTAATAGAAAATTTGGACCACATACAAGAGAAGAAAAAAATGCATGTTGATTATGATGATGACGAATGTACGATATTTTGTGGTCATGGTAAATTCTCATATCATTTATTTTATTTCATTATTGCACTCTACATTATATACTATGCACGACAACTTTGGTAGAGATGACGAGTTCGCATCATACAGAAAGACCAACCATGTTTCTCCGAATATCTTGAATCATGATACTTATGACTTCATCTCTACTACTTATAAGAAGTACATTTTTTCGTTTGACTATTTCCTGACTTGAGAGGTAAGGTATGTTTTACCCACTAGAGTTGCTAAAATTGGAAGCATGTCTGCAGTTTTTTTCTTTCTAAACCGGCATTTGTTGGCCTTTTTTTGCCACTGTTATTCTTACAAGTGGTAGCATACGCATGTTGAAGACCATTTCCAAATTATTTATCTTCATATCATTATTACTACAAACTGAGAGAATATTTGTTATATTGTCAAAATTTTAGAATGTCGACCCTTAAAGAAATGTGTAGTACTCAAGTAACTGTTCCAAGTTGTTGTATTAATGCTTTTGTCCAGTGAATAACAAGTATAATTATGCAATTTATCACTGTAATTTTTATTTGGTTTACATGTTCTATTTTCATAATAAAGTAAGTCACTTTTCTTGCTTCTAGAAATTACGACACTTGTGTGCAATAGTAGAATTGGATTGTCCAACTAGCATTTTTTTTGTCTTATTGCACAGCTGATTATATGCAGTCAAGACATCTCTACACTTCTTTATCTGACAATGGCTTCCTCTTTTCAACAAACCATAGAGGTCTCTTCCCACTATTGAGGTTGACACTCAATTGTAATAATAATTCTTGACTGGAGTTTGTTGGCAGTGAAACGGTTCCTTAGCTTGTCCTAAGTGACATTTTCATGTGTGATTATACTTGCATAAATGTGTGCATATGAAGAATCATGATAAATCTTTTAAATAATTTTGAGTTTTATACATTGGGAACACTGGGTGGTCTTTTAATATAGGAGACATGTTGATTAAGGAGAAATGATATTTCAAATTGTTTGTACGAGTAAAGAATAAGAGATTGTGTATTTTATAGGAAAAATTCAAATTTATGAATAAGTTGTTTTGTACTAAGTTTAGTATAGTGTGTTAATTTAAATAGACTCGTATTACACATGCACACTTATTAGTTCAAATAGACGTGAGTTGTACGTGCACACTTATAATTTTTGAAGACGAAAAACCACGCGTCCGCCAGAAGCATCGGAACAGCGAACCACTCCAGCGATCCTGATCCTACATGGTGTTGGCTCTCCGCCGAGATTCGTGCGACGGAAGGGAGAACGTTCGCTGGGGTTAGCCCGGTGGCGAACGGTCGCCAGATAACATTTTCCTTTATTTTTTGATCAAAATTCCTCTTGCTATTGCAGATGCAACCCTTCTCGAACTCGAAAGAGAACCATCTCTGAAATCCGAACACATACTCCTCCAGAATGTTCCCTTCTACCTCTGCCACGGCCTCCCGTCTCCTCGTCCCCGCCGCCTCTCGCCGCGCCATGGCCGCTGCCGCCTCCGCCAACCCGCCGCACCCGCAGCAATCGCCCCCCAAGGCGGTGCGGGTCGTGGTGAAGGGCCGCGTGCAGGGCGTCTTCTTCCGCGACTGGACGGTGGAGACGGCCCGCGCGCTCGGGCTCGCCGGCTGGGTCCGCAACCGCCACGACGGCACCGTGGAGGCCCTCCTGTCCGGCGAACCCGCCAGGGTCGACGAGATGGTCTCCCGGCGCCTTCCCGTAGGGCCTCCCGCCGCCGCCGTCACCGCGGTGCTGCCTTCCCCAGCCGATCCGCTCGACCCTTCCGAGGGCTTCCACCGCAAGCCGACCGCCTGACGACGGCTGGTTCTTGTCATTGACATGGTAATACTACCTCTGAATATTTCGCTTTCAATGATTTTTAGCATGCTATTGAGCGAGATGTCAGCTTATTGAATCGAACGGTAGGACTGTGAGTTGTCGAGTTTGTTTCCATTCAGTTAGATTCAATACACGGTTTGTTTGTGTGTAAGCCCATATCAAAGAGGGGGGTAGAAATTTTATTTTAAGGGATTAGTAGAAATAACCAAACAAAATAGTAAAATTGTATACCGAATGTGTTCTTCCATTCTCTGCCATTCATATGCCTGATGATCTACCAAAATAACTTCTCCCCTGATATAGATTATCAAGCGAATCTCTTATCACCCAGTCTGTCGAATAGTTCATATAATTCAGGGCAAGGAAAATAAATGTGTACTCCCTCCGTCCACGAATAAGTGTACATATAGAAATTTTAGAACATATTATGGAGTGGAGAAAAATTGCATTGGGAAGGTGCAAACCATCATCTCTCTATTCTTTAATTACCCCACCTCCAATGAGCTAAGTCCATGTAGAAAGTGAGGAGACCACATGTTGGATATTATTGGTCTTGATTATCGTATGATGAGAGAGAATCATTTTTTTTCTACTTTAAAATGCATTAGAAAGTCTTGGTACACTCTTTTTTGGATAAATTTTGAATGCCAAACGTACACTTATTCGTGAACGGAGGGAGTACATGGCTTCTCTTGGTAAGAAACAAATGGCCAGATTTCATCAACGTTACCACTCATTGCCCGTCTATCCTGCAGATGTGCCAGTCGACTAGTACTACTCAATAGCCTCTCCTCTGCCCGGTCAGCCCAGCGCCCCAGCCTCCATTCAACGACCTCCAAGTGTCACCAACAAGGGAGCAAGGTCTCTATGACCTCCATTCCTGACGTATCTCCTCCCTCAATGGTTGATGATCATTGATGTCTACTGCTCCAACATCGCCTCGTTCTCTCCAAGCATCCGTGGTGTGGAGGATCCTTCCCCAAATCCCAATGGTTTAATCACTGGTGTTCATTACAGCGTTTAACTGTGGTTTGTTCATTATCTGGGTGTACTATGTCTTGGTACCTTATTCTGAAGAGCCGAAAGTCTAAAACCAAATATTCTTTAGAGCCTACTATGACCATGAGCAGCTTTGTGCTTGCTCAAAACCCTACCAAAGTTTTTGGATGACTGCTGCTGAACCGCCCAAGACTTTGTGTGTACTTGTCAGCTTCTTTTTTTAGTAGAGAAAAGGCATACACCCAACTTTATAAATAAAGTCACCAGGCAGAGTTTCACAAGCACGACAGCAATACCGCCCGCCTGGGCCAACAAGCACAAAGAAAACAAGAAGGCACTCCGGCCCGGGAAGTGCACACAGGCCAGCAACTAACAACAGGATAACAAGGCGCGCAGGCCAACAACCTACAGCAACCGCGGCAGACACACAACGATGATTAAGCACGGGCAGCAGGGACTTGCTGCATCAACGAGAAAGCAGAAGCCCGGACCTTGGAAATAAGCACCTCCGTTGCGTCCCGGTCAACCTCCTTAGTCACCGCGGCAGACACGCAACGAGTCAGCTTCTCTTGCCATGCATGCAGTTGTTGTGTAGTAGTGTATAGCGCTTGCATAATAATACAGCTTATGTTGTGCTGGATGAAAACGTTTTTGGGATTTGCAGTTGTATCGCTCAATTTGCCATGGAACACTTTCTGCCTGTGACTGATCTTCATACATATCACTTCAGTCTCCAAACATCTATTTACCCGCTTCTAGCTTGCTGAACCTGTACCTGCATATAGGTACATTCTTCTCTTTACTCAGTCATTCTCTTGCAGCTCCACCATGGACCTGTCGTTCCCCTCCCCTGTCTCGTGGAGCTTCAAGGAGTCGAACGTGGAGCGCGCGGCACACGTGACATAGTACACCAGGTTGATGACCTGCAGCAGAGTCGCGACCCAGTAGAGGTAGTCCAGCTTGCCCTGGTGGATGTTGTCCGGTTTACAAACCAGTCGTCATTTCTTGATAGGCTACGGGGCGTAGAGAGAAAAGAAAACGGTGATCTATGGTGGGAATTGCATCAAAAGAGTTTTGCTCGCCTCCATTCTTCTCTGTTCTTCGTCTCACCTCTTAAGTTAGACTTTGTAAATGTGCTGGCATTGGCGACATCCTTTCTTGACACCCCATTCCTCTTCCAGAGCAATCTGGAATTTGTGAGATTTTCCCCCTTTTCTTGGGTTGTTTCATCTGTATACACAAAATAAATAACAGAAAGGATATGTTTGCAAAAATAATTAGAATCATGAAAAGACACCAGTAAATTCAAGGAGTATGATATGTATTGGATATATCACCGTCCTGGTCTCGGTGTGCCTACTAGGGAGGCCATGGTGTTTGCTCATGGGCCGAGGGCTCTCAATCTAGTGGATTGTCATGTAGCATCAGGTCTTGTCTTGGCAGTTGGTGCTATCTAGCTTTTGTTATGGAGTGTGGTTTCAGTCTTCTGTATTTTCCTGATCTTTGCCTTCTTTCCCGGTTATCTGTCAATGAAGCAGCGGTTCACAACCTATTTTGAAATGTGAGTGCCCCTGATTTAGTGAATTCATGTTCTTGCCTCTTGGGATCGGCTGTTGTGGCTCTTTAAAACCTTCAAAGTTAGTCCAACTTGTGTAGGTTTTTCTCGTCCTATTTTTTAATCTAGAGGCACGGAAAAAAGTGAGGATGCAAAGGCGACTGGAGACCAAGACTTCATATATACGTTATTGATAATAAGGTGGAGGTGGATCTGCTAAATCATCGGGTAATATATCGATATTATATTTTATTTTGCAATTTCCCTTCTATTCCTAGTATCAGTTTACTTATTTTGTTCGAGTACATATAGCTCCAGTAGATCCTCTCTAGCAATAACAATTGAAGCAATATATGTTAATTTATTGCGCCATCATTGCTTTATAAATACAAACCGACCGCTGCTCTCAAAATGATGCCCGTGGCACAATCCCCAGGCGGAAAATTACCGTTCTGAAGGACAATCCCAAAAAACAAAACTATGGACTAAAATTTCTGGGATTATTTGGAGGTACCCTGAAAAGATGGACCAAATTAGTTGGTTGGTAGCTTCACAATGTCGGCATCTTAATAATCTGAATAAGAGTGCTCCTACTGTGCCATGTGAAAAACATGGCTTCTAGGCTACTATTAATGCACAACATGAATGATATGATACGTACAGTATAGATGGTTGAGAAATTGACTGGTCTCATGACCCCCACCACTCTTTTGCTATTTGGAGAATGTTTTTGTTTCGATATGCTACGATGTAGTGCAATAAACGTTGAAAGTTAGGGTCCCAAGAGGGCAAGAGGCCATGACAGTTACACAGTTGTCCTATGGTTTATTTTATAGCTCTTTGCAAATCTTTTTAAGCAACAATATAATGTTAACCCATTATAGCATCAACCCTGATCCCCATATGACGATCTCCCACAAGTTTCCTCCTCTAATAATCCTATATACACTACACCATCAGACAACCTGCTTCGTCATCTCTCATCACACTCTTCTCAAATTGCTATAAAATCTAGCTGCCAGCATCCTCCTCCATATTGTCAACGCCATGACACTAGCAGCTGCCTGCCTCCTAAAAGTTGCACAATGGCTTGCCGTTGCAGGCGAGCCACTTCGTGCCCTCTGGCCAATCCACCTACTCATGCCCATTGTTCTTCCAACTGTTGCAGCTACTGTCTACCTGGCATATCGCCCTATAGCCACATACCTTGTTGACTATGCTTGCTTCCGGCCTAGCCCCAACTGTCGATTCCCAAGGGCGGCCTTACTCGAGCATGCACATATGTCGACCTTCCTTGCCGATTCTACCATTAACTTCATAGCACGAGTTCTTGAGCACTCCGGTCTTAGTGATGAGACTTGTGTTCCACCGGCACTTTCTTACATTGAGCCATATTGTAGTCTGGATGAAGCCCGCGCCGAAGTAGAACTGGTCGTCTTCTCAGTGGTTGATGATCTACTGGCTAAGACGAGGATTGACCTTGATACGATTGACATTCTGGTCACTAACTGCAGTGTCTTTTCACCTGTTCCATCGATCGCCGACATGATTGTCAGCAGGTATAAGCTGCGAGGTGACCTTCGCGTCATCAACCTCTCGGGGATGGGTTGCAGTGCAACAGTAACTGCAGTTGGGCTTGCAAGGAACATCTTGGAGGTCATGCCTTTTGGATCGCAAGCGCTAGTGGTGTCAACGGAGACCATCGGACCCAACCACTATGCGGGTAACAACCGCTCCATGCAGTTGGTTAATATCTTGTTCCGCATGGGCGGTGCAGCCGTCCTGTTATCGAGTTCTAGGTCCAAGGCTAGGTTCCGCCTCACACATGTTGTGCGGACGATCACTGCTAGCGATGACAATGCCTACCGGTGCGTCTACCAAGAGGAAGATGACGAGGGAATCAAGGGCGCCAATCTGTCAAAGAACCTCATGGCTATTGCTGGAGACGCTCTCAAGGCCAACATCACGGCCATGGGGCCACTTGTCTTGCCTACATCAGAGCTGATCAAGTTTCTTCTTGTCTCCTTGGCGAGGAAGGTGTTCCTTGGGAGGAGGATAAGGCCTTACATTCCCAATTTCCGTACAGCGTTCAAACACTTCTGCATCCACGTTGGTGGACCAGCGGTGATCAGCTCGGTACAACGTGGCCTTAATCTATCCGATGAGCATGTCGAGCCTTCACGAATGACACTGCATCAATTCGGAAATCAGTCAAGTGCATCTGTGTGGTACGAGTTGGGATACATAGAAGCCAAGGGTCGAATGCTAAAAGGTAATAGGGTCTGGATGATTGGTTTCGGAGCTGGATATGAATGCAACTCCGCAGTGTGGGTGTGCATCCGTACATGTACATCTCACGGTGACCATGGGCCATGGGCTAGTTGCATCCATCGATACCCACTAGATGTGCAGAAATAAAGTTAACTTGACTATACTCTCACCAAGAAGATCACAGGCAACGCAAAGGTACAAAATTGAAACCATCCATTGCTATCGACCATCGCCAGTTTTCTGGATTGTTTCATTCTATTCTTTTTGTTATCATTAAGCAAGATGTGTAAGATAAATCGGATGGGCTAGCTTCTGCAGCTTGGCTTTCTTAAGCATCTGAAAACTTAGTTTGTAGGTGCATATTCTTATGTACACTAAATATGTATTCTCCAAATATTTTTCTTCAACTGCCAACTGTTTAACCAATAGTTGTTCAGATTATTTTGTTCATACACAAAAATTTAGTAGAATCCAGTTTCATATCATGAACTTTAACATCTCTCAAACAAACCAGCGTAATAAGATAAACAAATATCAAGAATTGATTGTGCTCTTACATTATACGATGCAAGATGAGGTTATTTACTTTTGTCTCTAGTGCAGATCATCCTCTTCACTGATGCTTGAGGACTGCCACAAAGGATATGCCACTACTTAAGAATGTGCCATCACAGACGATTTAGAAAATCCATCATATACATCTTCCCGGTGACATGGTTTATGTCATCACAACCTGGACATTTTGTAATAAAATAAGAGATGACTGAAAGGTTCATAATGTGAAATGGTTTGTGATTTGGTCTTTTTATAGACAGTTCGTGCTTGAGGAATGCCTATGATACTCTTTTTCATACTGTAATTTCTTTGTAACTTGGCTACGTTCAAGAAATGCTAGTCATACTCTCTTAAACAAATGGGATAACAAAAAAGTTGTATCATGTTTCTATAAATCGCAGAAATACTCATGTCTAATCTAATTCATTTATCACACTACCATATTCTTCACAAGCATCCATGTGAACAAAATAACTTGTTCGAGATTTATGAAACATTTACATCCATAACTGTAAGGAGCCAACTTCCATCATTTAGATTGAACTCACTATCTTGTACTAACTTGCTAAGCTCGATAACTCTAGTGAGCAAAAAACTCAGTTTGATTCGATTCGTTATAAGCTCAGCTGGGTCGGTTAACTCGACAAAAACATTAACACACTCTGTGGCAACTATATTGTGTACACAATATAGCCAGTGAGCGAACTAAGCATAACTCAGATGGATGGAATACTTTTTGTGGTGGAACCATCCCAACCAGGTTTCAGTCGTAGATTTGGCACGAGTTGTCACATTTTTCAGGTTTTATTCTAGGCCTTCTGACATTACTTTCTTAGTGGTATGGCGTGCCCCTTGACTACATGGCGTTTCTGATAACTTCATCAATCTTAGATGCGTCAACTCCGTCTCCTGAAAGTGCTTTACATGGCTGGATGTTCGTGCATGTATACAAACGTCTGCGTCTACATATACTATGTTTCTAGGAAACTAGCCCGATGATTTCTCTGATCCCCTCCCTTCCTTGTAAGGCCCACAGTAAAAGCAATGCTCTTGATTGCGTGATGTCATTGGAAACAAATTAGATGATACTCCACACGTTTCAGGAATAATTCGCAATATATTTTAATAAGTTTTGGTCATATGGAGCATGAATATTTGAAGCAATTATATAAGAACAAAAACTGAAAATACATATGCTTTATTGTGTTCGATAATTGTATAGTTAAAAATATTTATTAATGACAATATATTTCGTGAATCCACTACCTATCGTGTGTCCGTGTGTCCGGTCCGTTTCAACCCCACGATTTTAATCCTGAGCCTCACGTGCAGCCAAGAGACTAATTGCATTTACCTGCCTGCTTTGTAACTTACAACCAATTTTATTCACAAAAAAACCCCTGAAGCCTCTGACGCAAGACTCCCCAGATTGCTTCTCTGCGTCGTGCGCCGCCGCCGCCGCCGCTGTCGTGTGCCTCCGATATCTGTCGACTTGATCCTGACGTCTGCCGGCACCCACCAGATGCAGATGCAGGTACTGCCCCACACCAGTCTTGTACGTGCTCCTCTGCTCCCATGTCAACACGAACCTGGCAACCATCGCCCCATGCATGTTCCCCGATCAACCATCGCCCCATGCATGTTATTCCCCGATCTAGACCTATCTCTATAACTGGCAATACTTTTCTGCAGTGACAACAACGGATGAGCGACTAGCAAGTAGTACAACATCTCTTTCAACCAGCAACACGAGGGCATCAAAAGTTTGAGGTAAAACAGCACACAATTTCAGTCCTTGTGTATACACGTGTGTATGTAGGTTGAAAGGCTAATCATGTGGCCATGTGTGTGCAGCAATATGGATCCAATCAACAACGTTCAAATGCATATGAGCCATGGGGGATTTAATACACCCAAAAAGAATACAAACATGGCAGACATACCTCTCTTTGTAAGTTCAGTTTGCACTAACAACTGAAACTATGGATGAAGTGCTTATTATAGTTTATTCTTGACATTGCAGTCTTCGTCTTTTATACCTGAATGTGATGAGCAGTTGAAGCCTAAAGTGGGTATGACATTTAAAGGACTAGAGGCAATGGAGAAGTTCTACAAGGCATATGCACATGAATCAGGTTTTGGTGTTCGTATCGGACAGCAGAAAAAGATTGAGAATAAGGTGGTCCGGACTAAGCGTTTCATGTGTAATAGGGAAGGATTCAAGTCAAAAGATTGTAAGGAGATAGATGACCCCTTGAAGAAAATGCGTAAGCAGACAAATACGCTATGCGGTTGTGATGCCCATATCTTTGTTAGACTTTGTGGAGACAACACCTACAAGATAGACTCATGGGTTGAGCACCACATTCATGGTCTTGTATCGCCTAATAAGCGTCATTTGATTAGATCGAATTGCAGAGTTAGTGAGAGAGCAAAGAATACTTTATACACATGTCATAAGGCAAGCATTGGAACCTCCCAGGCATACAGGCTGCTGCAAGTCAGTGAGGGTGGAATTCCTTATGTTGGGTGCACAAAGAGGGACTTGCAGAATTACTACCAGGCTCTCAGGTATAAAATCAGAGACGCGGATGCTCAAATGTTTGTTGCCCAATTAGCTAGAAAGCAGGAAGTGAATTCAGCATTTTTCTATGATTTTGAAGTGAATGATGAAGGGAAGCTAGTGCGTGTGTTCTGGGCGGATGCCACAAGCAAGAAGAACTATAGTCACTATAGGCATGGACTTCTTAACATTAAGTGTGATGAACATTGAGGCGCCTTTGGAGCAGATGATCTCTGCAGCCGCCCAAAGCACTAGGCAAGAGGAGTATGAGGCTTTTATTGGTTGCAACATTCCCGCCGAAGTTCATATACATCCGCCGACTGATGTTCGTACCGTGGGGAGATGCAAAAGAATAAAGCGAGGAAAGGAGATCAAGGAGGGGGTCGAAAAAGTAAGGACAAACAAGGGAAGGTAAAGGTTGCACGCTTGTGCAAGACGTGCAAGCAACACGTGT